>NC_133375.1:238735-338913 GCF_049309525.1 Garra rufa | reverse complement strand
TCCCTTTTTGACATCATTTATCACCGCCAGCAGGTGGCGCATCGGCACAGAGTGTTCTAAATATTTGTTTTAAAAATCATATTTCTCTCTCATCCCACCTACTCGACACGCCCCGCGTGCCACCCTCGCGTGCCCACCCCCAGCCTTTATTTTGACAGCAACACGTGGCATGTGAGCGGGGAGTGCGCGCATGATGCTCCATCATCATCTCTACAGTGAAAACATACTCGGGAAAAGTTAGAAAAAAACTGGGCGGTGTGGGAATTTGGTCACATGGAGTGCACAGCTAAAAACTGACGCGCTGAAAGTGTCTCAATCAGGTCTGCATTAGGAAGCGGACTGAGTGTGACTTTGTAAAAGAAGAGCAGCGACTCTCTCCGAGCTCACACAGGACGCGTGCGTGCTTTTGACGTCACCCGCACAGGTGTCAAACGCAGAGTTGTGATTACTCCGAACCGCGCGACAACTACTTTCCAGGTAAGTGCTTGTTTTTCTTAATATTAGAAGTAAATATGAGTTGTATTTGTTTAGAAGTGATGTTTTGTCTCATCCTGTGCGTTTGGGTACTTCAGGTAAAGCGTGAGAAACATGGCATCAGTTCAGCATCCTTTAGTCTTTCCCTGTTACTGCTGCACTGTGTCACTTTAATCGCATCCGGAGTCTATACTGAAAAGCCTGAGAAACTGGAGAAAAACGAAATGTTTCAGCTTGTTTAACTGATGAAATGGATCTAATGCGCCATTTGAATCGACACAACAGCTGTAACACTGCATCTTAATTCAGAGGAGTAGTGAGCCTATAGTTCTCCATCACTCAAAGCACACTTTTCAGTGTGTTTTCTATTTTTAATACACAGTGGACCAAAATATTACTTTTGGGAGATTAAAAACTTTAAAAACACTAAAAACAGGAAGTTCAGACATATTTTTCTTGCTTATATAGAATCACAAAGGCCAAAAAGAACAATTGAAGCTAGGCGTTTAGTCTGATAATGTTGTTTTATTTATTATTTTGTATATTTAGGGGATTTTGTGGTAATCAGTTTTGTTTGTGCAGCAATTTATTGACTCTAAACAACTTTTTAGGCATAAACCTAAAAAAATATCCAACTTAAATTGTCATAAATCTGAAATGCTTTGGACCACAGACTTAAGTTTGGACTCTTTTAATAGAAACACTTGGCACATTCTTTCTGAAGTGAAAAAACCTAAAGTGCAATAAAAAGTTATGGAAGTAAAGTTTATTGTTATAAAAAATGCGCAAAACCAATAGTTTTAAATTTGATATGAAATGTATATATGTATTTTCCTAAACATGTTTTACTCAAAAATTGCAAGTCATTAATCTAAGCAAGTTGTGTTGCAAATTTGAGGTCCATGTCGCAAAAAAACCTGAAGCATAAACCTGAAAATAAAAATTTCAGCTTAAACTGTTATAAATCTTAAATGCTTTGGACCACAGACTTGAGTTTGGTCTCTTTTAATAGTAACACGTGGCACATTATTTCTGAAGTGAAAAAACCTTAAGTGCAATAAAAAGTTACTGAAGTTAAGTTTATTGTTATGAAAAATGCACAAAACCAGTAGTTTTAAATTTTTATATGAAATGTATATATGTATTTTCCTAAACAGTTTTACTCTAAGATTGCAAGTCATAAATCTAAACAGGTTGTGTTCCAAATTTGAAGTTGATATCGCAAAAAAAAAAAAAAAAAAAAAAAAAATCCTAAAACATAAACCTGAAAAAAAAAAATTCAACTTAAAATGTCATATATCTTAAATGCTTTGAAACACTTTTTTTTTTATAGAAACACTTGGCAGATTATTGCTGCAGTGAAAAAATTTAAGTGAAATAAAAAAGTAGTTTTAGAAGTCTATCATTATGACAAATGCGCACATATATTATAAATATTATTATTATTTTTTTAATTCCCAAAATTGAGTTTCTTAAACTTAAAACCTTAACTTGTTCTAAATTTGAGGTTGTTATCACAAAAAAAACAACAACTGAAGCATAAACCTGAAAATGATATTTTCAACTACCTCGTAAATCTGGAATGCTTTGGAGTCTTATTTTATAGAAATACTTGCCAGATTATTGCTGAAGTGTTAAAAACTTAAAATGACATAAGTTCTAGAAGTCTATGAAATATGCACAAAAACACTAGTTTTGAATTTTACATGGAATATTATTATTTTTTCCAAAGCATGTTTTACTCTAAACTAAACAAGTTGTGTTCCAAATTTGAAGTTGATATCGCAAAAACTGGCTTTTCTGAAGTTTTCATTCTGGCACAGTACAAAATGATTCCACCATGAAATTGGTTTCCCGTTAATTCCCAATGTGGCCATTTTTGGCGGTTTCTTTCAGGATGATTCAACCTTTTAGAACCATGTCCATTGTTTATGTATTTATTTTTTGTGTCCAAATAGCACGTGCCAAAACTTTTACCAATTTAGTACCATTCTGTTTAAGTAAAAATTCTAAAATATGAAAATGTTAAGCTTTTCAGTCAAAGATGACCAGAGGATGCCAGAAGGTTAAACATGTTGATGGAGGTGGAAATCCTAATGGAGAGTGGAAAACCTTAGGACACCCTTACACTTTAAACATGTCCTTCAAAACATAACCAGATGTTATTCCATATGAAGCTTTAAAATGCATTACATTAGAAGGAAATCAGAACTGGACGGGTGAGAGACCAGAATACAGTAGCTAATGTAATGTAAAGCAACTGGAAACACTTGATTTTATGTGCTGATGATGCTCAAAAAATGTTGTCTAGGTAGGGCAGCTCACTTGGTTTTAAGATGCATACTTCTGCTTGATATTTGCTTTTAAATAGACTGTGATTCATCAGTGCATTTGTTTTTGCACAGTTGTTTTTAATATATTAAAGAATTTCAGTGAAATTTCTTGAATGCTGGTTGGGGTTTTGCCTCGGGACAGTCTGGAATGTTTCTGATTCAGTTATGCAGAATAATGTGAAAAGTTACAGATTAAAGTCCAAACCCACATGGCCCGCCTCAAAAATCATTATACGTCTGACTTCTTCAAAGCTGCATTAAAAATCACCAGTTTCTACTAGTTGCTCCTGTTTTGTTGCTCTTTGCAGGTTTAAAGTGAGTAGAATGCAGCTTTGAGACTGGGCCCTGAATGTGAATGATGACTGAGCAATACTTTTGAATTGATGGGAAAAAGCCAGACGTGTTTCTGTACTCACGTGTCTATGCATTGACCAAACCCATTCAGAGACCTATTGTACCTCTCTATTGTCTCCACCTGTGCAATTCTTCTAAACCCTCAATTCGAGCTTCTCCCTTACAATTACTGGGCTTTACCAAACGTCCATCAGCCCTAAACGCACTTTCATCTCATTCATGTTTTAAATAATTAATTATTTTTTTTAATTTAGCATGTTTTTTGGCATGACATTTATTGGCACTGTAAAAAACAATATTATTGTTTAACATATTAATTTCTAGTGTTAACAAATTAATGTCAGTAGCAGGGTTATTGTTAACTAAAAATAGGGATGCACTGAAATTTCGGCAGCCAAAAATTGTCAGCTGAAAACAGCATTTTTGGTTTTTGGCCCGAAAAAAGAAAAACCACAGAAAATATCAGCCGGAAATATATGGCAGTGTCCACTCTCGCTCTAGCCATTGTGACTGTGCGTTTTCATGCATTAAAACTGAGTTAAATTAAAAAATCACACAATGATTTCGGATTATTTAATAAAATAGTAAAAAAAAAATTTCGGTTTCGGTTTTTGGCCAAGCGCATCTAGAATTTTTGGTTTTGGCCCAGAATTTTCATTTCAGTGCTTCCCTAATCAATAAGACTGTTTTAAAATAAAGATTTTTCATTGAAAAAAGCTGAAATAATTAAATGAAAAAAAAAAAAAAAAAAAAACGTGAAATGATAATAAAATTTAGATTAAGTAAATGATAATTAGAAATTATAGCACTAAAATAAAATATAAAAATAAATAATAACCTAATAAATCTAAAAATGAATCATTAATGGTAATATTGAAAAAAAAATAGTAAAATTGACAAAAGCACATAAAATATAAAAAATGAAGTAGTGTTAAATTGAAATACAAATAACAGTACAGAATAAACATTAAATACAGTCAAACTGAAATTAGTAAATTACTAATTTAGTATTTTGTTGTAAAAAGTACTTCAGTGATCTTTGCTTTATTTACAGCTTCTAAAGATAATTGTTTACATTGTTGACATTTGAAAAATGAAAACCATGAGGACCTAACTTGTAAATAATATTAAATACAATTCATTTGGTGGGCCAGTCTTAAGCTTAAGAATTTTTGCACATTAAAAAATATATACAACCTTACATTGAGTTAATCACGTTTACACACTGCCTCCAAAACTTTCGTTCATCATAAAAAAATTGGGTTCAATTATCGGCATTTTTTACATTTATAGCAAGCATTTTGAGAGGTGTTTTGACAATGCAGACCCACTGTGATGTTCTGTGCGTGACGAATTTGAATGAATACGAAAAACTGCATCTTTCAGAAATTTTGGACTCAGTTTGACTCAGTCTTTGGGAATTTGGGTTGGTGTTGTAAAAACACAATCGCAAGCATGCCTTTTAGCTTTTTCTCTCATCTTTCAGCTCTTTCATCATGAGTCATGTTTTTTTATGGGATTTGTACCCAAGGATTACGCATCCTAAATCCAATTCTGTGCCGGCTAAGCTATAAAGCAAGCTTGTTACGCCCATAAAGCGAAACATATGGAGCTGTAATCATAACTGTGTACTAAAATGACTGCAAGTGCTCACTGTTTTACAGCCTCTAGTGTTCATTTCTGTTGGAAACTGCAGCTTGCATTTTCGTCATGAGATCAGGTAGAAGCGAAATGCCAAAGTGCATAAAAAGTTTCCCATTTTTAGTTAAAAACAGTGTTGTGTAAACATCCCCTGAAACTCCTCCTCTGAGAACGAAGCATTCTTGCTCTCTCAATTCAGATATACCCAGAGTGCTAATAGGCCGTGGAAGACATAACAACCACAAACATGTCTTATAATTGCACATGTCTCTGGACTAAAACCCGGTCAGCTGTACGATAAATCACCCGCATATGGAGACCACCAAGGGAAGTACCAGTACAGTTTATGGCTTTGATAGTCAACCGAACCACAAAATAGCATCCCATACATAGCAGCGATTCCATACAGTTCCATATTCTGACGGCTATTTCATAGCGGGCACCAAGCTGAACTTTTTTTTTTTCTTTGAAAACCACAGTTTTTGGATGCTTTCAGCATATGCAAAGTCTCTTTGGTTTAGCAAGAATTTGCACCACATGCTCAAATACACAGGAAACTGCCTGCTCTGATATGATCTGTTGTCAGCTGCTGATGATGAAAGAGACTGAGTGTCTCTTTCATTTCATAATTGAGTGCACGTCTTTTCTTTTATCTGCAGAAAAGCTTCCCATGCAAAAGAATCCACAGGAGGTGCACAGGCATGCATTTGTTTTGGTTCTAAAGGTGAATAATCCAGATTATATTGAAGTGCGTTCACACGCATGACGCTTGCAAAGAATTTGGCAACTGTAAAACTTGTACTAAGTTCCAAATGTGAAAATATAGCATCTACTCCATCTACTTTTGCGTTAAACAAACTGGTCAAACGAGGTAAATGTTTGATGTTTAGGTTCTCATTGACTAAGCAACATCTTGATGTATTTATATAATCTGCCTGCTGTTCTTCAGAAACATCCTTCAGGTCCCACAAATTCTTTGGTTTTCCAGCATTTTTGTGTATTTGAACCCTTTCCAACAGTTACTGTATGATTTTGTGATCCATCTTTTCTTTTCTGTTCATAAGCTACTATTACAGGATGTTTAAACACTCACTGATGCTCCAGAAGGAAACACAAAGCATTAAATTTTTTTGAATTTGAAGATCAGGGTAGATTTTAAACTTAACTTGTCTTCTGGGAAACCCAACATCTTCTGTAGCCTCTGAAGGGCAGTACTAAATAGAAAAACTATGATGTTTAGGCAAAATAATGAACACATCTTCATTCTGTTCAAAAGTTTTCACCCCCTGGCTCTTAATGCATTGTTTTTCTTTCTGGAGCATCAGTGAGTATTTGAACCTTTTGTAATAATTGCATATGAGTCCCTCAGTTGTCCTCAGTGTGAAAAGATGGATCTCAAAATCATACAGTCATTGTTGGAAAGAGTTCAAAAACACACAAATGCTGAAAAACCAAAGAATTTGTGGGACTTTTCTAAAGAACAGCTGGCAGTTTAAGTATGACTGCATCTTTAATGAGGCTTATTTGCATAACACACGCCCAAAACATCTCTATATAAGGGCAACAAGTAGCGTGTCATTCTCTGCAAAAGTGCTTGTGTTTTTCATTTCTAGTAGTCCGGTTGTTTGTGTGCACAATGTGGTATCTCGTTGCTGAATTTCTGTCTCTTACCACATTTCCTGTCAGCCTTCTCTCTGTTTTGTAGCATTTGAGGGCTGTCTGTGTTCTTATTTGAAGGCAGTGAACAGGATAATATGGTAGTCGTAATGATGGCGTATGTCTGTCTGCACCACAGGCTCTCTGTTCAGGGCAAAATCTAGCTTGTGTTTTTGAGCTGTAATTGAGGCCTAAAACCTATGCTCGATTGCAGCCGTACTTTTTAGCAAAAACTGGGTCTTCTCTAACCACTTCCTTTGAAAATAGTCACGACAGAATTTAACCACTGCTCATCCTTGCTATCGAGTCAGTTCTGAATTCGTTGTTGCTATTGAGTCAGATGTGAATTCATGGCTGTGTCTGCAAATATAGAGAAGTGCAATCTTGTTTTTGTGAAGGGAGAAGCCTGCAGACTGGGTCTGGATTGAGGCTTCATCTGTATTGTGGTGAGCTCATGTAGACACTATTGCTATTTAAGAGGTTTTGATTCATAACTCTATTTAATTTTTGCTTTTAATTTTATTTAAATGCAATTTTAATTGAATTTGATTTCAGTTCAAGATTATTCTTATAATTAACTTGACTTAAAATTAACTTTTAAGGTAATTTATTTCATTTAAATGTAAATTTTTAATTTAATTGATTTAATCTTTAATTTGATAAATTTAACAGTTACATATTTGATTAATTTAATTTAGTTAAATTTAATTAATTTGATTTAAATTAATTTTTTATCTTATTGCAATTTAATTTACATTTGTGTAACTTTAAATTTGTGTAAGCTTTTTTATTTTCAATTGTTAATGTACTGTAACTGAATTTTAATATAATTTAATGTAATTTAATTTATTAATTTAAATGTAAATTTTAGTGTAATCTAATTTTAAATTTTAATTTAGCTTAATGGAATTTATTTAATTTACATTTATTGATTTTTGCATTTGATTTAAGTCATTTTAAATGTAAATTACTGAAATTGTTCAGTAGCATTTTAATTTGATTTAAATTTATTTTAATTTAACTTAATTTCAACTTTAGCTTAGTGTCATTCTTAATTTACATTTATGTAACTTAATTTTTACATTTTTTTTATTTTGCTGTAATTGAGTTTTAATTTAATTTAATTTATTGTTTGATTTGAGTTTAAATATAACTTGATTTAATTCTTTAAATGTAAATTTCAATTTTTAAAAAAGTTCAGTAGCATTAAATTAACTTTTTAATTGTGTAATTTCATGTTTATTTATATGTAATTATATAATTTCATTTAGCTTAATGTCTTTTATTTAATTTACATTTATGTAAATTGCTTTTTAATTTTATTGTTTTACTGTAATTGAATTTTAATATAATTTAATTTATTTTGCACTTGGTTTGAGTTGGTTGGTTGAATTGAACTTAAGTATTTTTTTTATTTAAATTAATTTCATTTTTTTAATTATGTATAGTAGCATCTAATTTCAAATTTTAATTTAGTGTAATTAAATTTAATTATAGCATTTATTTAACTTAATTTAATTAATTTAATTTACGTTTATCTAACGCTTTTAATTTGTTTTCTATTTTACTGTAACTGAATTTAAATGTAATTTGACTTTTGCATTAAATTTGAGTTTAAACTGAGTTTAATTTGATTTACCTCAATTTAAAAAAAAAAAAAAAAAATTCATTTTTTGAAAATAAAATAAAAATAAATGGTTCAGTAGCGTTTTATGCACATAAGGAATATTTTGCTGTGGTATTTGAGAATCATGACACTTCGCTAGTATTGCTACAAACGACTGAAATATTGCTGTCGTGACAGTCCTACATTATTCTATGGCTTGTAAACCAAAGGACCACCATAGCAGCCTATTAACTAATAATTTTCCTTCCAATTTTTTCAAGCCTTCTGTGACTTTGTGGCCTGTGGCTAAGAACATATACTTGTCAGAACGCAGAGCCTGTGAATACCTCCTGCTCTTGAGTCATGATCATAATATCTTGTTCTGTCTCTATGACAGCCAAACAAATCAAACATAACAGCAGAGAAGTGAATTGCTTTATGTAACCCACGTCACGAAGATATAAATACCCAATATCGAAAACTCACGCTAATTATCCACCGCTGGAATGCAGAATTGTAATGATTCATTCAGTGAAATTTTGAAATGCCAACACATCGTCCGTCCATTGTTCAGACTGAGCTCACGTCTTCAATTGTTCATCTCCACCCAACGCCCTTTGCGTTTCTTTCTTCTGGCTGTGCCATGTTGTTTGATGTTTCTACATCAGTAATGGGATGGCAGGTATCAGCGTTGACTCACTGTCACTGAATGTGATAAGAATGGGAGGAATGTTTTATTCTGCCGTGTTTTAACCAGAACGGGGAGGTGTTGTGTTGTTGTGGCGCTCTGGGTGTGTGTTGGGCAGGTGTGACAGTGTTAAGCTCATGGGAGTGGATCATGGGAGAAACAGCACAGCGTGTTCGGTAGGTTTGGGGTGTGCGGCTACACTATACACTCAGTGTATTGATTTATTACTCTATGGCTCATACTTTGAATCCTTTTAATAGTAATACTTGTTACTTTAAGTCTGTCTCAAGTCTGTAGCGTGATCTGAACTCAGATCACACCCTGGTCACATTGTTTCTGGCTGAGACGCTAGCAATGCCAAGGTCGTGAACTGAAATGTGGTGTCACATTTGACTTCGTGGTGATGGGAGGGGAATGTGTAGTTTTAGCTGTCAAATACATTTCACAGTTCCTGATGCCAACTTTACTTTCATAGCAAGAATTTATGTTACTGAACACTCTTTTGGTATGTTAAGTATTAATAAATAATGGTTTGCAGTCGAAAAAAAGTTTTTTTTCCATACAGTTGAGGTCAAAAGTTTATACCCCCTGGCAGAATCTGCTAAATGTTATTTATTTTAGCAAAATAAGAGGGATCATACAAAATGCATGTCATTGGTTATTTAGTACTTACCTGAATAAGATATTTCACATAAAATGTTATAGTCCACAAGAGAAAATAATAGCTGAATTTATAAAAATGACCCTGTTCAAAAGTTTACATACACTTGATTCTTAACACTGTGTTGTTACCTGAATGATTCACAGCTGTATTTTTTTTGTTTAGTGATAGTTGTTCATTAGTCCCCTGTTTGTCCTCAACAGTTAAACCACCTGCTGTTCTTCAGGTCCAACAAATGCTTTGGTTTTCCAGTGTTTTTGTCTATTTGAACCCATTTCAACAATGGCTGTATGATTGTGAGGTCCATCTTTTCACACTGAGGGACTCATATGCAACACTTACAGAAGGTTCAAAACGCTCACTCATGCTTCAGAAGGAAACACGATTCATTAAAAGCTGGGGGTGAAAACTTTTGAATGGAATGGAGATGTGTACATTTTTCTTATTTTACCTAAATATAATTTTTTTTTTATTTAGTACCGCCCCTCAGAGGCTACAGAAGATACTTACTTGTTTCCAAGAAGACAAAATAACTTAAATTTACCCTGATCTTCAAATTAGAAAAGTTTTCACCCCCCAGCTCTTAATGCATCGTGTTCCTTCTGAAGCATCAGTGAGTATTTGAACCTTCTGTAATAGTTGCATATGTCCTCAGTGTGAAAAGATGGATCTCAAAATCATACAGTCATTGTTGGAAAAGGTTTAAATACAAAAAAAAACAAAAAAAAAAACAGCTGTGGATCATTGAAGTAACAACACAGTATTAAAAATGTATGTACACTTTTGAACAGGGTCGTTTTAATAAATGCAACAATTATTTTCTCTTGTGGACTATATGAAAACGTCTCTTTATATAAAATATCTTATTCAGGTCATGACTAAATAATAATAATAAAAAAAAAAAACATGCATTTTGTATGATCCCTCTTTTTTTTGTCAAATAATTAACATTTTGTGGATTCTCCAAGGTGTATGTAAACTTATGACCTCAGCTGTATAGTGGACTTTAATGGGAGCCAACAGGTTGAAGGTCCAAATTTGCAGTTTTAATGCAGCTTCAAAGGGCTCTACACGAAGGGTATTATCTGTCTAAATACACATTTATATACTTTTTAACCACAAATGCTCATCTTGCATTAGCTCGAAGATGCGCATGTGCATTCTTACGCATTATGTAATCACGTTGGAAAGGTCATGCGTGACATAGGCAAAAGTACCAACCAAGAGTTTGCAAAGTGAGCATGCATACAAAAGTCAATTACCCTTTACAAAAAAGGTAAAATGGCTATGTCAGGTGATTTTTGAAGTCTTTCACCCTACCTTAAGTTTTTGAACCAAGGTACACAGATGAAGAGCTAACTGCCATGACCTATCCAACATGATTACGTAAGGTGTCAAGTCAAGCAAGTGCAAGACAAGTGTTTGTGGATAAAAAGTATATAATTTATTTATTTATTTATTTTTTTTTAGAAAATAACCGATCGTTTTACTAGATAAGGCCCTTATTCCTAGTCTGGGATTGTGTAGAGCCCTTTGAAGCTGCATTGAAACTGCAGTTTGGACCTTCAACCTGCTGATTCCCTTTGAAGTCCACTCTATAGAGAAAAATCCTAGAATGTTTTCCTCAAAAACCTTCATTTCATTTCGACTAAACACATTAAAAAACATTAACATCTTGGATGACATGGGTGTGAGTAAATTATTAGGAAATTTTAATTTAGGAGTGAACTAATCTTTTAATTCTTTAACTTAATTGAACCGACTAGTGCAAAAGTTAGTCATGTGTGAACATGGGTGAAATGAATGTGTGCGTGCATCATATCTGATTCCTCTGTTCTTCAGAAAGACTGAGATGTGGAAAAATCCTGGCTATTTTAGAGCTGTTGAATGACTTTGAGCTGTGTGTGAGTGAGCAAGTGAGTGTATGCTAATATTCCAGGCCACATCTGCTGTTTTGATCATGTCATGTAGTATTGTTATACCAGAAATCTTCATTCACATCTTCCACCAGATTTTAGATGTAATCCAAAGCAACAGCAGTAAAATGAGGGCAAAGTTTAGGAATATATCCTCGCACAGGCACACAAACACTTACTAAAAACATTTGCTTCTTCATCCAGAACTGTTACATAACTGCTTCCTATATAATGACTTTCCCACAGATCTGAATACTAGACTTGGAGAACAGCTTTTTGACCTGTCACTCAAGGTGTTTGCTGTGAAAATAAAATAATTATTCAGCTTTTTAAACCTTTCACAATTTTTCTTGACTAAATGCCAGACAGAGACTCACCTCAGGGTAAATATGTGCGCAAAACACAACATTCGCTAGGTTAAACTCAACACTAATTTAACTACTTGTTCAAACAGGATGCTCATAGTGTGTTTTGATTTGGTAAAGCTTATACTTTTTAATACTTTGCTAACACTTTTTACAAACAGGAGATGATCTTTCAGTTTGAAACCTGGAATGCCTTCTGATGACTGTAGTATATAGAGGAGCAGTAATTACTGCACAACCAGAAATACTGACATTTCTTAAAGTTACTGGATGTAAGGCTTGCACTGAATATCTAGGGTTCTTTTTCAGTTTCAATATCCTCATTTGCATGCTATTTCAGTCAGAGAGCTTCCTGGCTGACCTTACTGTCTGGTCACTCAGTTTTTACTCTGAAGGAAGCAGAATGGGCTTTCTGTAAGCATTTCAGAGTAGCATCTGAAATGAAGAATTGGTGTCAGAGTTGGAAAGAATTAAAAAGCTTGGTAAAGTACTTTACGTTTAATAATATAGTACAAACAGGTGATTTCATTTACAGATCTGTAAATTGAGCTAAAATATTGTCCAGGTGGTTGAATGTTGGAATCATATTTCATCCAAAAATTGTCATAATTCTGTCATTATTTTCATGACTGTTATGCAAAATGAACATTTTGTGTCTGGTTTTTCATTTATACAATGCAGTGCAATTAAAAAAAAAAAAAAAAAATCTTTCATTTACAGTGAGTTGAAAATCTTTGAAATTTAGCAAAGATTTAGAAAATCTTTGACCTGAGATATAGCAAATCTCAACTGTTTGATTATATCATCACATAATTCAAAGTGTAAACTATATTATCGCCCAGCTCTAATCTGCTAAATGCAACTATAAGGCATGAAAATATTAATCATAAGTTTGGGATCAGTACGATTTAAAAAAAAAAAAACAGTGATATTATGAAATATTATTGCAATTTAAAATAGCAGTTGTCTATTTTAATATACTATAAGCAAAGCTGAATTTTCAGCATCATTACTCCAGTTTTCAGAGTCACATAATCAATTAGATTCAGAAATCATTTTAATATGCTAATTTATTATAACTGTTGGAAACAGTATTGCTGCTTAACATTTTTAAGGAACCTGTGATACTTTTTAGGATTCTTTGATAAGTTAAAAAGAAAAGTGTTTATTCAAAATAGAAATGTTGTTACAACAAACACTACAATTCAAAAGTTTGAGGTCAGTAATTAATACTTTTATTTAGCAAAGATGTGTTAAATGGATAAAAAGATTTCTATTTCGAATAAATGCTGTTCTTTTTAACTTTTTATTCATCAAAGCTGAAAAACAGTATTACAGGTTTAAAAAAAAAACAAATTAAGCAGCACAACTGTTGCTAACATTGATAATAAATCAGCGTATTAGAATGATTTCTGAAGGATCATGTGACACTAAAGACTGGAATAATGGATGATGAAAATTCAGTGCGGTGTCACAGAAATAAATTCTATTTTAAAGTATATTAAATTAAGAAACCACTATTAGAAGTTGCAATAATATTTCACAATCTTACAGTTTTTTTTATATATTTTTGATCAAATAAATACAGCCTTGATGAGCATAAGAGACTCCATTAAAACTATTCCTGATCCCAAACCTTTGAACGGCGGTGTGTAGACAAACATTGTGGTTTTCTCCACACATAAACGATTCAGTACACAATTTGATTCAAAACAGTTAATGGGTGTCAAATCTAAAGCTGCAAAACAATTAGTCGCGATTAATCGATTCATAATTAAAGTTTGTTTGCATACTTTGTATGTGTACTGTGTATATTTATTATGTGTATATATATATAAATACACACACACACACACACACACACACACACACACACACACACACACACGTATGTATATGTTTAAAAAAATATTTGTATTTGTTATATATAAATGTAAATGTTTTACATATAAATCAAACATATTTTTCCTTAATGTATACGTGTATTTATATATGTAATAAATATACACAGTACACACATAGTATCCAAACAAAGTTTTATTTTGAATCGATTAATCGCAACTAATCATTTTTCAGATCTAGACACATTTTTAGTACTAAAATTCTTGTATTTAAATAAACGTGTGTGAAATGACTTCTTGTCGGGTTTTGTGAGCTTGTACCGTTTCACTATCCTCAAACTTGCTTCGTAATAATAGGTGCTAAAAGTCTTATGTTTGGCATGTCAGGTTTCACCGCTCTTTAGCCTTTTCTCAGAAATCCTCTGACCTTCTCAAGTTTAAACTAAGTGCCAATGTACCGTACCAAAAAGGCAGCTTTACGCGTTCTTACTTTCACAGACACCAACACCCCCTCACTTGGATGTGAAACAGTTGTAATTATGCACATGTTTTTTTACAACCTCTCAGCTCAATTCCTGCTTAGAATATTTTGGTTATGTAAGTGTGAAATGTTGTTTTCCTCATGACCTAGAGGCATAAAATTGCACTAAAATGACAACCATTGCAATTTCGGTAAAAACGCTATTGAACTGTGCTATAAAAGACAAAATGGGTTGAGAATATAAGCAGAAACGAATATGATAACAGAAACTTTGACAAAATGTCTAGTCACTACTATTATTCTTGAAGTACTCTAGGTGTGGCATACTACCATAAAATGATAAAGGCTAACTATTTTCATGTAAATTTTAAATTTAAATACTTCCTTGCATATCTACGTATTTGTATTGACTTTTTGCACTGACTGCATCAAGTGTAGCATTTATTTATTTATTTCCCCCAGAATCATATGTCTCTATTTTTGGTTTTCATTTTAATTTCTATAATTGGTCTAGAACTTATTTTAGTGCATCCCTTTTCTAAAGCCGTGACTCATTCACATCAACGCCACCCATTCCATTCAGATCCAGGATTACTGGCTTTTCATCTGAAACTAGTTCTTGTAATAGTTTACATACCATTCTTACAGTTCTGAGGTATTTGGATTTATTCTTGTGTTATGTCATAACACTATGCCTCATTTTAAATTAAAATGTCATGCAAGATTTAGGAAAGTTGGTCAGTTTGAACCAGCACTACCAGTCCCTGATGTCCCTACCCTGATAGCTGTGTCATGGACTGATGTTTGTTGTTAGGAAACATTTTCAATGAGCAGAGTCCTTTCACTTTGTTCATAAGAAAAGCAAGAGGATCAGCTTATTCAGTGTTACTATGCAGTTAGTATTACACAGCATTTACTATGTGTCTAAATGTGCATAGCTGGTTCACCGGTTTGCCAGTTTTCCGTTCTCACATCTCCTTAAGTTTCCTCTTGCTGAAGTAAAAGGAACTCAAGCTAATGGTCTTTTGGCAAATGGCAGCAAATGTCAACATGGAAACATGGACTCTCCTAAACCTGTCTTTTATTTTTAAGATGCAAATACTTTCACTTTCTCAGTCAGCCGAACAATGTCTATTTTTATCTTGTAGAGCTGCCCTCCCTGCCTTTCCTTCCTTGATTATGAAAATTTTCACTGAAAAATGTTTCAACTCTTGAGTGTTTGTTGTGGATTAGTAAAGTGCTAAAATCTTGTCCTGTTAATAAATTAAAATAGATGTCCTGTCTAGTTCAGGTTGGTTTTCTTGCAATTTGGCAACCACTGTCAGATCATTTCCCTGTTTAATACTGTGAATCAGCTTTGAAACAATCTTTATTGCACAAGTTTTATATATAAAGGTGATGACCAATTTTTGTGCATTTCTGTTTATATGCATGCTTTTTTTTTGTTTATTTAATTTTTTTTGTGTGTTTTTGAAGGAAGACTCAGAATGTAGTAAAAACTTATTATTAAATATTATTACATAAACCATTCTCTTTTCATATAGTTTAAAATGTAATTTATTCTTGTGATGCAAATCTAAACTTTTAGCATCATTACTCCAGTCTGTGTCATATGAAATCATTAAAATCTGGCTCAAAAAAAATTCTCATTCTTGCAGAATAAAAGTATACATTTTTTTAAATGTTTTTGAAAGAAGACACAAAATGCAATAAAAACAGTAATTGTTAAATATTATTACATTAAAATATAACAATATTCATATTAAATTTCTATACTACTTTGTCTGATTTTGAAATGAAAGCTAAAATTAGTTTAAATCCAAGTCATTTTAGGCATAACATTGTAATGTACATTATGAAAAATTTTACTACAAACTTTTATAAAACAAACAAAATATTTGGGCAAAAATATATAATTTACATGTTGAAAATTAGATTTTCATATAAAATTGTCTAATTTTAAAATAAAAAATAAAATTAGTTTGAATTCAAGCCAATTTGGAAAAAAACTAAAACAAAGTATAAAAAGGTATAAAACATTTTTTATACTTCTATTAATTTTATACTATTTTGTCTGGTTTTAAAATGCAAAAAAACAAACCAAAAAAACCCCCATCAGTTTAAATAAGTTATTTTGGGCAAAAAAAAAAAAAAATGCAAGTCATTCTAGGGATTATATTTTAATGTACAGTATAAAAATTTAATTAATATTAAAGTTTGTTCATGATAAAATGTTTCTTTGTCTAAATACGATTTTAAAAATTAAATTAAATGCCAGTCAAATTAGGCATAACATTATAATGTATGAGAAAGTTTAAATTCATTGAATTTATTAAAAAAAAATCTTATTATAAATGTCTTTATTGTTACTTTTAATCAATTTATTGCATAAAAGTCTTAACTTTGTTCAGTGTTTTTAAAAGACTCAACATGCAGTAAAACCTGTAATATTGTTATATTACAGTAACAAAAACTATATTCTATTTTTTTAAAATGCAATTGATTGTTTTAATGCAAATGTAAATTTTCATCATCATTACTCCCAGTCTTCAATGTCACGTGAAATCATAATTTGCTGATTTGCTGTTTAAAAAATTATATTTATTCAAAATAAAAATCTAATTGTCTTGGTCTATTTTAATCAATTTAATGCATTCTTGCAGAATAAAAGTATAATTTGTTTAATGTTTTAAAAAAACTCAAAATGCAGTAAAAACAGTAATATTGTTTAATATATTATCACTTTAAAATAAACTGTATTCTCTTTTAGAATGTTTCATCATTTATCATTGTGTGACAAATCTAATTTTTTAGCATCATTACTCCAGTCTTCAGTGTCACATGAATAAATATTTAAAATAAAAATTTCATAAATGTTTGTCACTTTTAATCAATTTATTGCATTCTTGCGGAATAAAGGTCCTTTTTCAGTGTTTTTGAAAGACGCAAAATGCAGTAAAAACAGTAATATTTTTTATGTATTACATAGTACTCTCTTTTATTATATTTTGAAATTTAATTTATTGTTGTGATACAAAGCTACATTTTCAGCATTATTACTCCAGTCTTCAAAAAAACAAGACAAGTCCCTAAAAACAAATAGTGTAGTGTGATTTTAAGCTATAGGTGAAATTAATAGTTTCTTCCCCCCCACCCCCGGTCATCTAAGATGTTCATGTCTTTCTTTCTTCAGTCGTAAAGAACTGTTGAAACATTTCTGGATTTTTCTCCACATAATGAACTTCTATGGTGCCCCTGAGTTTAAACTTCCAAAATGTAGTTTAAATGCAGCTTCAAATGGCTCTAAATGACTCCAGCTGAGGAAGAAGGGTCTTATCTAGCAAAACGATTGGTTATTTTCAAAAAACATTCACAATTTATAGACTTTTTAATCTCTACACAGAGTACACACAGAGCTAGACAAGACGAGCATTTTCCCTCTGCTGTGATCGTTTAGAGCCATTTGAAGCTGCATTTTGGAAGTTCAAACTTGGGGGCAGTTTGAAAAATAATTGAAAAAAATTGTTTGAACGTTTGACAATATTTTCCTCAAAAAACTAAATTTCCTCAAAACTGAAGAAAGAAAGACATGAACATACTGGATGACAAGGGGGTAAGTACATTATCTGTACATTTTTGTTCTGAAAGTGAACTACTCCTTTAAATGCCATATTCAGATGGATTCGGCAGCCAGAGCAAAAATGTTCACAGTGATTCTATGTGAACCTAGTGAAGTTCTATTCTGTTGAGCTGATGTTAATGAGAGCAGCCGGGATCCTCGCTAACATGTTGGATTAATTGAGGTTCTGAGGAGAGGGAAATGTGGCCGCCGCCGCCTCTGTGATTACATAAAAAATCAGCAACAGCGCAGAGCAGCCAGTCTCTCTAGAGGCCACAGTAATTAAGAGAGATCCTCCCGAACAGAGGCATCGTTAAGGCTGCTAATTGCCTGGAGAGCTAATGATGGGGTAGATTTGCATTCCCCCGGACCAAACTCTCCAAGAATGCAGCGACATCCGTAGCCTCAACTGGGTCACGCTGGGTAGAGGAGAGCGTGCGGGTTTGTATTTGTCCCGTGTGTGGAGCCAATTTCAGGCTTTCACACACTTTCTCCTGTTGATGTTAAGTTCAGGACAGCGTGACACAGACGCTGACCTATCTCCAGTGTTTACATGGCCAGATTCTTTAAATTCTTTCTTTAATTACATCATTATCAGGGGTGTATGAGCCATGTGGTCCTTTCAAAACACAGTTGGTACTGTAAATGTGCAATAAGGCTGGGCGGTATGACACTGTATGCTGTGTGAATGGTGTCAGCTGGTAGAGATTATGCTGAAATGTTTGTATTTCAGAAGATGTGTTTGTGCTGTTATTAATCATGAATGCTTTACTTGTGAGAATGAGTAAGAAAGGTGTTTCAAATGTTTTAGAAAGTAGTTATACTGTCTTTTAGGTTGTGAAAAAATAAGTACATCATTATTCTGGCTGGTAAGATATTTTCATGGCTGTTATTAAAATTTGTATGCCAGTTCATCTAAGCCATTTAATCTTATTTAAATGCAGGTCACATGTTTTTTTTTTTCTAATCTTAAAATGGTAAAACTATTAGTTTAAATACAGTTCATAAATATATTCATTAAATATAATTTATTTTAGGTATAACGTTATAATGTACATTATGAAAAATGAATGAATATAAAGTTAAATGCAAGTCAATTATATAATTTACAGTATGAAAATAATAATCATATTAAAATACTGTTTTTGTCTAATTTTAAAATAAAAGCTAAAATTGTATAAAAGTCATTTTAGGCCAAAAATTAAAAAATTGATATTCATATTAATTCTATACTATTTTGTCTGATTTTAAAACAAAAACGTAGTCAATTAAGGCAAAAAATACAGTATGAAAATAACAATTATATTACAATTTTACACTATTTTGTCTAATTTTAAAATAAAAGCTAAAATTACTTTGAATACAAGTCAATTCAGGTTAAAAAATATAATTGACAGTAAATATTCATATAAAATTCATTTTTACACTATTGTCTAATTTTAAAATAACTTGAATTACTTTAAATGCAAGTAATTTTAGGCATAATGTACAGTATAAAATTATTATTAAAGTTTATTCATATTAAAATTGGTTTTCTTCTAAATGTTAAACTAATGTAAAATTTGTTCAAATATAAGTCAATTTAGGCAACAAAAATATATAATTTACAGTATAAAATTATTTTATCTGATTTTTAAAAGAAACAAATTTAAATAAGTCTGATTTAGGCAAAAAAAACTTATTTTTCAGTAAGAAATATTCATGTTTATTTATACTATTTTCATAATATTCATACTATTGTCTAATTTTAAAAAAGCCATTTTAAGCAAAAATATACAATTTAAAGTATGAAAAATGAATATTAATTTGAAAATGTTATACCGTTTTGTCTCATTTTAAAAAAAAAGCTAAAAGTAATTTTAAGCATAACATCATAATGTACAGTATGAAAATTAATAAATATTTAAGTTCATTCATATTAAAAGACTTAATGATGATTTTTGTCCAATTTTGAAATAAACTATATATAAACATTTTTCATATTTCATATTACATTTCTATACTATTTTGTCTAATTTTAAAATAAAAGATAAAATTACTTAGTTATTTTGAGTAAAAAAAATACAGTGTGAATTTATTTGGCAAAAAAAAAAACATTTTACAAAATTAATATTCATATTAGAATTCAGATTTTGTCTCATTTTATAAATAAAATATACATTTTCATTTTAGGTACAACATTATGATATTTGCTGAAGGTTAGCATTAAATGGAGAATATAGTCAAAATGTAAAAATAATAAGCATTAATAATTAAACATTCTATATAGAATGATAACAATAATAAATAAAATAATAAATAAATAAAATAATAAAATGGAAAAAAAAAACGGTAATAATGGGCAGTAATTGATATTGACCGGATTGGTCAGAAATGGGAATTACCTCATGCCTATTTAAAATTACTATTGAATTAAATGACTTGTGCAATATATTAAATGTCTTTTATTCTTTTCCCTCCCCAAAGGACTTTGTAATACGTTTGTGAGGTGTATGACTTAAATACTGATAATTTAAGACTGTGACGGACCAGCCCTTGTATGACTTGGAGTCTTTTGATTAGACGAAAACGGTGTCTTTATTTTTTTTTTCATTGTTGCATAAGATTATTGAAACTATCAAAGGTCAAATCAGGGTAAGCGAGCAGGCCGACAGGGAGAGATAAAGGCTGTAAACCTCAGTTCAGTATCAGAGGGAAAACAAACCGTTCACGCCCAAGAGCAGTATTGTAGTTTTACAGCATATTCCCAATCTGAGATATTTGCAGTAGCTATATCACGGGTCACATTCCAGAGCCCATGTGCTGACTAACAACAAAGCCTGTTCTCAAACGTCATTTGATCCTGACAGCAAAAAGTCTTTGTTTTTTGAACAGTCTTAATTTTTCCATCAGAGTGTCCAGACATGTTTTAGCTGTCAGGTAAATAGTTGGTGAGATCTTGTACAAAGCTGCTGCAGTGCAGGCCAAGGTGTCAATGGTGTCTTCAGTATCCTTAAAGCGACAGTGCACCCAAAATTCTATCATCATATTAGCGCTCACATGGATTAAAACACACATTCAGATGTACTGGGCTGCAGATCACTGTCTGCACTCCCAGTGGTAGTCGCCCCATTTCATTGCTGGCTGAATAATGTACCAGTTACTCTTTTCCATGCAATTACAATGAATTGTGACTACAGCTTTTCAGCTTCAAAAAGTCTTCTGAAGCAATCAAAGTTTTGTCTTTATCCACAAAGCTATTATTAAGCTATACAGTATGATTTCATAAGTCATATGGATTACTTTTATGAAACTTTGGGGCATTTGCGTCCTTTTAGATGGTTGAAATGTTCAGTTTCATTTATTGTAATTACCTGTTATAGCGACCAGCGTGGCCTTGGCTGTACACATAATTTATACCTTTTATGTTCCATGAAAGATAGACAGTCATGGGTGTTTGAAACAACATGTGGGTGCGTAAATTAAAAAAAAAAATTGGAGCTAGTTCTGGTAAATTGCTAATTTCTTCCACAATTTTCGTAAACTAAGTAAGGACATTTGTGTCACAGATAGGCTAAAGTGATCTCATGCATATTTTGTGCAGCTTTTCTGAAGATCCAGGGCTGCTATAAAAATTGCAGATAAGTGGCATATTAAAAGTGATAATGTTGTGTTCTAAGGTTTTTTGATAACACAGCTATGTCATAATTATTCAACCCCTATTCATCATAGCTGTTTTTTAGTCACTTATTTGTATGGTGGGGAACAAAATAGTCTTAAAACACAATTAAGCCTTTAGAAACTCAATTAGAAAACAGAACTAGCTTGAGCTGTTACACATACATACATTTAGCCCATGAATGTGCTGAAGTTGAGTAGCAAATATGGCAAAGACAACGGAGCTCTCTCAAAAGCTATAGAGAAGTAATAGTTTGATTGTATTAGAAAGTCTAAGGCTACATGAAGATTTCCAAGACATTAGAAGTTCCTAGAGACACAGCTAGCAACCTTATTCCTTCGTTTAAAATGTGTTGTACCAGGAAACCTAGGAGGGTGTTGAAGAAAAAAAAAAACCACAATATCATAAAATGTTTAATCAGAGCAACTGAGAAAAAACCTGCAATGTGGAAAACTTTTGAATGTATAGTATAAGATGAACACTGACAAGCATGGATGTCATGTTGGGGCATTTGCCAAATAGCACTCTTGACCAAGAAGAACATAAAATGCTGACTTGAATATGCTAAAATTCATATGCTGAAAGAATGTTTTATGAAGTTATGTGGCTAAACTGGAATGTTTTGGACCTATGGATCAGCGGTATGTCTGGTGCAAAAAAGGCTAAACCTATTAGCAGAGGAGCACCATCTCCATTGTCAAACATTGAGCTGGATCAGTCCTGTTATGGGGTTGTTTTACTGTAGCAGAAAGTAATCATTCTGGCAAGTATTGTGATGCCTTTGGTGCAAAGACTGAAGCTGATGATCAGTGGACTTTCCTGCAGGACAGTCATCCCAAAGTAAACGTCCAAATCTACTTAAGCTTGGTTCGGTGATCAGTCATAGAATGTTCTTGAGTGGCCTGTTCAGTCTTCAGTCTTTAATTCTTATTGAAAATATTTGGTTGAATTTGAAGAAAGCAGTGTCAAAGTGAAAACCAACGATTATCGGTGATCTGAAAGCTTTTTTAGACAAGGAATGGGCCAAGATTGCAGTAGAGAGGTGGTAGAAGCAATTCCAAACAGTGTTTATTGGCGGTTTTAAAGAATAAAATATTCTGCACCAAGTTTGACTTTTGGAGGTTGAATAATTTTGCACATGAATGTTTTTGAACGCCAATTTTATTTATTTATTTTTTCATAATTTAACTTGCGTTCATCCTTTCTCTTTCTCTAATAGTGTACTGACAGCTTTGTTTAATTGTTTTTACAAAATTTTGTTATCTGCAGTAAAATGTCTTGCAGGTCAAAGGGGTTAATTTAATTGCAACTGTATACAGTGACAATAGACCAAGTGAAGAAAATGAATGGAGATTAGGAGGCTGGGGTTGGGAAATGATGCACATCAAATTGCATTACCTGTTGAAACTAAAGCCATGACACATCAGACTTTTAATGTGAAGTTTAAGTACCCTTATTATGCCATTTCTAATATTGGCTTTTATGCAGTGTGTAATGTAGCTGTATGTGAATTCAAATGATCTGCAAAGTTGTAAAATGAAAGTGCATGATAAATAAAGTTATTGGCTGTATCCAAAATCGGCCCCTATACACTCAAATAGGGCACTATTTGAGGGGACAGCCATTTTAAGTGGTGTTCGAAACCGGGACTCACTAAATTCCAGGGGTTTCATTACCACGACGTAAAATGGGCGTCCCTGGGGGCGTTGGGAAAACGCCCCTTTCTAAAAAAAAAATTATTAAGAGAGGTCACCGATCATGCGCAGTAAGTCAGTTTTTTTGCGCGGGCATTTCAAAACCTAGGATCAGCACTGATGGATAATGAAGGACAACACAGTCATACAGGTTATTTTTATGTTTTAAAATCTTAAATTTAAACGATTTTCGAAAACAAATAAACAGCCGTTATAGAAATGTAAAACGTGTAGCGTCTATTTACGAAAATAAATCATGGTTTACAACGGTATGGTGGACAGGTAACGTTATTCCAAGACACTGTAATGTTATATGAATATAATTATGAAGGGCACGGAACCCCTGTGATTGTGGACAGGTATTTCAAAATACTGTATATGAATATAATTATGAAGTGCACGAAAACCCTGCGATCTTGGACAGGTATTTCAAGATATTGTATATGAATATAATTATGAAGTGCACGAAAACCCTGCGATCTTGGACAGGTATTTCAAAATACTGTATATGAATATAATTATGAAGTGCACGAAAACCCTGCGATCTTGGACAGGTAACGTTATTTCAAGATATTGTATATGAATATAATTATGAAGTGCACGAAACCCCTGTGATTGTGGACAGGTATTTCAAGACACTGTATGCATATAATTATGAAGTGCACGAAACCCCTGCGATCTTGGACAGGTATTTCAAGATATTGTATATGAATATAATTATGAAGTGCACGAAACCCCTGCGTTCGTGGACAGGTATTTCAAGACACTGTATGCATATAATTATGAAGTGCACGAAACCCCTGCGATCTTGGACAGGTATTTCAAGATATTGTATATGAATATAATTATGAAGTGCACGAAACCCCTGCGTTCGTGGACAGGTATTTCAAGACACTGTATGCATATAATTGAAGTGCACGAAACCCCTGCGTTCGTGGACAGGTATTTCAAGACACTGTATGCATATAATTATGAAGTGCACGAAACCCCTGCGATCGTGGACAGGTATTTCAAGATATTGTATATGAATATAATTATGAAGTGCACGAAACCCCTGCGATCGTGGACAGGTATTTCAAGATATTGTATATGAATATAATTATGAAGTGCACGAAACCCCTGCGTTCGTGGACAGGTATTTCAAGACACTGTATGCATATAATTGAAGTGCACGAAACCCCTGCGTTCGTGGACAGGTATTTCAAGACACTGTATGCATATAATTATGAAGTGCACGAAACCCCTGCGATCGTGGACAGGTATTTCAAGATATTGTATATGAATATAATTATGAAGTGCACGAAACCCCTGCGATCGTGGACAGGTATTTCAAGACACTGTATGCATATAATTATGAAGTGCACGAAACCCCTGCGTTCGTGGACAGGTATTTCATGATACTGTATATGAATATGAAGTGCACGAAAGCCCTGCAATAGTGGAGGTATTTGAAGCAAATTGCTTTTCCCTAACTGCGCATGATCGGTGACCTATGCAAATTCTCAAATAGGCCACGCCTGCCTGGTGACGCAATATCGATTACGCTGTACTGAAACCCCTGGAAAAAAGTGCATCCCGTTCGAAACCAGAGTCGACGATCTCGAGTGCACTCATTCAATCCCACAATGCACCGCAAAAACGAGTGTACAACCGATGTACACTCAACAGCAACAGATAACCCATAATGCACTGTGAGAGTCGGGCACCGATTGAATTCCCGATCCGCGTCTCACCAGAAGAAGCCCCCTGCAGCTGAATCATCCATCCGTTCATTTTACAACGTCCACGCCGTAATACAGCGTACAACAGGTACAAGTTCGTTGTAAATATAATTAAATTGTTTAACTAGGGTTTATAAATAATTTCTGTGACAGAGTTCAGTATAAATCATTTAATCTTACTGCTGGAACTTTCCGTTTCAAATGATTATTAAACCGTAAGCAAACTATGCAAAAACGGCAGTCCTTCCTTAGTGTCCGAATTCACTCACTCGTTTTCATTCACTCCTTCAAGTGAACTGTATGAGTGGACTAATGTAGGGAATAGTGAATGAGGGTATAGGGGGCGATTTCGGATACAGCCATTGTCTCCAAAAATAAAGAATCGACTTAAACCGCCCTCAAACACGTCATTTTACTGACAACTGCTTCTTCAATCTCGGGGAGTTCAATGCGTGATTCAAAGATGCTTCAATACTTAGTTTATTTGGACCAGCCCACTGAATCACAACCTGCAAGTAGGGCTGTCGCGGTTAAGGAATTTCCCTTGCGGTAATTTTGAGTGGCTCAGTAGCGCGGTATGCGGTATTACCGCCATATAATTGTGTGTAGGCTGTTACAATGTAAGGTCATATTCAGAAATCAATAAACCGAAACCAAATCGCGTTGATATATGAAGTGAAGTAAACAGTACTTACATAGAAACCTAGCCAGAAAGAAATGCAAATTTTGAAGAAAAAATGTCAGACATACTTAGAGGCTTTGCATCTGAAATCTTCGTGTATACAACAGTTAGCGCGCACCCTCGAGTCTGACTGGATGAGAGACTTTCTGTCAGTATTTCAGCTGCGTGTTTTAGGCGAGCTGTCAGTCAGTGCAGTTTCATTGATACGCCACAAGATGGAGGCAAGAGACTATCTTGTCTTTAATCCGTTCATTCAACTATACGTTCAAAAACGCTTATTTATTCAAAGAGAGACGTAATGAAACACGATGTTAAAATCATTTCAACTTTAATCGCCACTTTTAAAGGCTCAGCTGACCAGCAGAGCATCGATGTTAAGACAGAGATTTCACTTTCCTTGGACATGACAAGCTAGTTTCACATACACACCAGACTCGATCTGAAAGACAGACGCAGGTAACTTAATCGCACAAGCTCAGTCGATCTCTCTCTCATTCGCTGTCTGTTTAGGCATGTTAAGTGCATATCTACTGAGCCTCATAATAAACACATTATGTTATCATTACTAACTTATTACTAATTTAATATTCAGCACACAGGCATTAAGTGAGAAGGGCAAATCCTTAGGAAAAAAGAAAACAGGCCAATATCGCGGTTGCTGCGGTTGTTGCATTCCTCTGCGGTTATGCACGTCAATAGCGCGATATTGCGGTTATCGCGACAGCCCTACCTGCAAGTATAATAAATAATATATGTTTATATTTTCTATTGAGCATTCATAGTACAGAACTGTGGCAATGGGCATTTCATTTCCAATACACACTGTATGCGGTAGACCAATCGCAACAGACTGGGTCATCTGACCAATCAGAGCAGAGTAGGCTCACGGAAAGGAGGGGTTTAGAGAGACTGAATCTTTGAACTGCTTCAAACTAATTGTTTGAAAGAAAAAAAAAACGCTGGAAAATAAGGTGATATTAAGTGCATATTTTGAGAAAACAGAAATGTTGTTCGACTTTGCTTGAAGTGTAAACCTGTCAGAGGCTTCACTTGAACTACAGTATAAAATGTCTTTATTTTAGCTTCAAAGCTTGTCTAAAAAGCAAGATGCGTTGTCTGACTACTTAATCCTTTGGTGGTCTTGATTGTGGTTTTGCTTGGTGTATAAAGCAGATGTCTCATTAAACTCTAGGGTCATCTATACTGTCTTCTTACTGTCAGGAGCTTGTGCTGTCAGGATATTTCTCAACTGCACATATGTTAGTAATAAATGTTTGCACCACCATCTACCATGGTCTCAATGAGGTTCAGTGCAATTGAAGTGGGTACAGTGAACCATAATGGCTCCAAAGAGCTCATCATTAGATGAATGTCCAAGATTACTAAGATCTACACTACCAGTCAAAAGTTTTTGGACGGTAAGATTTTTAATCTTAAGAAGTCTCTTCAGATCACCAAGCCTGCATTTATTTGATCCAAAGTACAGCAAAAACAGTATAATTTTAAAATATTTTTAGTATTTAAAATAACAGTTTTCCATTTGAATATATTTTAAAATGTAATGTATAATTTAATAAAGTAATAATCATTCTAATATTCAGATTTGCTGCTCAAGAAACATAGTGTATAATGTTACAAAAGTTTTTTATTTCAGATAAATGCTGGTCTTCTGATTTTTCTGTTCATCAAAGAATCCTGAAAAAAAATTATTTAACTGTTGTTTCTTAAAATGTTTCTTCATATTAGAATGATTAGAATGATAGAAGGATCATGTGACACTGAACACTGAAGTACTGCTGAAAATGTAGCTTTGATCACAGGAATAAATTGCATTTAAATACAATTTTAAATAGAAAAAGTATTTCGAAATTGTACTGTTTTTGTAGTATTTTGGATCAAATAAATCCAGGCTTGCTGAGCAGATGAGACTTCTTTAAAAAACATGAACAATCTTACCGTCCAAAAAACTTTTGACTGGTAGTGCCATTTTTTGGCATAAGAAACTCAAACTGAATCTGAAGTGGTTTCTTGCTTTTCTTATGGGTGCTGCAGCTTTAAATACACACTCCAGGAATGTGGCACCTCTCTATGATTCCTGCTTGCTACAGTGTCGGTGTGTGTCGGTAGATTTGAGCTGCAGTCATGTGGAATAGGATGAAAGGTGTTCTGAAGAACAGGTGAAGGCAGTTTACCTTTCAACAGCAGCCAGTGGCTTAGAGATGTGGAAACTATGAGACACATCTGTGGCATTTCAACCTGATGTCAAATTAAACTTGACCGAGTCTCTCTCCATCTGTGGGTTTTCCACTTTTTTTTTTTTACCTCTCATCTCACACTCCTTTTTTCCCTCCCACAGCACTCCTGAGAGCATTACGCAGCAGCCTGTGGTCACATGATGCCGTTTACAGTGAACCTGATTGGCCCGTCCCCATGGGGATTCAGAATTTCTGGAGGGCGAGACTTTAAGAAGGCCATAACAGTTTCCAAGGTAATTTTTCATCTCTGTTAACCAAACTACCAATTCAGATCATGCTTTATCTCCTTGTTTTTCTTGCATCAGTGATTAAAGCAATGATGGCTCATACCTAAACGCTTAATAACGTCTTTCTTCTCGCATTAATCACTGGTGTCTAGCTGTTTTGCTCTCAGTCTCCTTGACTACTTCAACCAAACAAGACCTGTATAATTAAAGAGGAAGTTCCTGGTTATTGTATTGCATTGTTGATGGTCAAGCTATTGTTTTTTCCTTACAGGTATTCTCTTTTTAGAATAATGGAAAATACAGTACTTATGCAAGAATGAGTAAAAGGCTTAGGTACAGCATGAATCATTGGGTTCCCCTTGGAATATGAAAAAACGAACAAACATAATCATGGGTCTAACAAGAAACACAAAATCTAAAAAGTCATCCAAATGACGCCAACAACTTGTAAACATCCCAAAAAGTTTTTTCCAGAATAACCCAAGTTTTTGTTAAAATGAAAGTTCACCCAAAAATGAAAATTCTGACGTTTGTAACTCATCCTCATGTTGTTCCAAAACCGTAAGACCTTTGTTCATCTTTAAAACACAAATTAAGATATTTTTGATGAAATCGGAGAGCTTTCAAGCTCCAGAAGGGTTGCAAGAACACCAGTAAAATTAGTGAACACACATCAAAGACTGACATTAAAGAAAATAAATTTTCTTTGCACAGAAAAAGTATTCTTGTAGATTCATAACACTACGGTTGAACCACTGATGTCACATGGACTAATTTAACAATGTTCTTACTACCTTTTTGGGCCTTGAACGTGTCAGTTTTGTTGCTGTCTATGCAGGGTCAAAAAGGGTTAAAAAAAATCTTAATTTGTAAAAAAAAAATAATCTTAAAGTTTTTTTTTTTTTCTCGCCATGAATATAGCTGCGGTGGTTGGCATGATACTAACTATAAACAAACATACAACTATGTTGTGTTTACAATTATTTATCATGCATCTGGTCTCTCAGAACAGGTTAACCAATTGCTTTTTTGTGTTCAAGCTTTCGACACTGTGGCAGTTGTGAAAGACTGTTTTTCAGCTGAGAAGTTCAGAATCTGCTGTACTTCTGCCACCTAGTCTGGAACCCATTTATTTTTGTTTTTCATGGGCTTTGGGACCATTTTCAAATTGAACCAAAACAGCTCCTCTCAACTAAAAAAAAAAAAAAGTTCATTTCATGAAAACTAATTCCATGTTGTGATCCAGAAATACACCACAGTGTTTCTAATTAAAGGCAGCTAATGTAACCTTTCCTTTTAGATCCTGGTCACATCTGCATTGTAATCCAGAATTCCATTGGATTTAAACTTAAATCGCTTTCGAAGACTGAGATTTAAAAGTTTATGGCTGCCATTATCTTTTTCAAATGCACTATCAAAAGAATGGTTTACTAAAAAGTGAACATTTACTCAGCCCTCATGTTGTTCCAAACTCATAAAAGTTTTATCTTCAAAACACAGCTGAAGATATTTTTAATAAAAACCTGAGATATTTCTGTCCATCCATTTAAAAGTCCAGATCTTTGATTCAAAACATTCATAAAGACATTGTATAATAACCAGGACTTTCAATCCCCCTTTCAGAACCTGCAAAATGTTAATTTTACCAAAATAAGAGAGATCATACAAATGTATGTTATTTTTGATTTAGTATTGACCTGAATAAGATATTTCCCATTAAAGACATTTACATATAGTCTGACGTGTTCAAAAGTTTACATACACTTGATTCTTAATAGTTTGTTGTTACCTGAATGATACACAGCTGTTTTTTAGTGATAGTTGTTCAGGAGTCCCTTGTTTGTCCTGAACAGTTAAACTGCCCGCTGTTCTTTAGAAAAATCCTTCAGGTCCCACAAATTGTTTGGTTTTTCAGCATTTTTGTGTATTTGAGTCCCAACGATGATTGTGTGATTTTGAGATCCATCTTTTCACACTGAGGACAACTGAGGGACTCATATGCAACTATTACTGAAGGTTCAAACACTCTAGAAGGAAAAACAATGCATTAAGAGCCAGGGGTGAAAACTTTTGAACGGAATGAAGATATTTACATTTTTCTTATTTTGCCTCAAGTAAATATCATACAAAAGATACTTGAATGTTCCCCAGAAAACAAAATAAGTTAAATTCACCCTAATCTTCAAATTGCAGATTCTGCAAAGGGCATGTAAATTTTTGACCTCAACTGTACATTCAGCACATCAAATGTAAGCTCAGATGTGCTTGCTTCATTGAAAAATCTGTCATTAAAGGTTGTATCAGCGATTTCTAGCCTAAAACATAAAGTGTCAATTTCAGCTGACCTTTCTTCACGATCCGCTCGCTGCCTGCCCCATAAATTGTCTGTGAAAAAACCGCGTCTCTCTGGTCAGCCTAGGGTCTGAGATATGCCAAAAAAACAATTGCCACTACCAACCTTTCCACACATAAACAAACAGTGTTCCAACCAATCAGCGTCAGGGGTTTGGTGTTGTGGACTTTCCTACTGGTGCTGGGATGTGAGGGAGGCGGAGCGAAAGTCCACAACACCAAACCCCTGACGCTGATTGGTTGGAACACTGTTTGTTTATCTGTGGAAAGGTTGGTAGTGCCGATTGTTTTTTTGGCATATCTCGGACTCTAGGCTGACCAGAGAGACGCGTTTTTTTCACAGACAATTTATGGGGCAGGCAGCGAGCGGATCGTGATGAAAGGTCAGCTGAATTTGACACTTTATGTTTCAGGCTAGAAATCGCTGATACAACCTTTAATTACTCTTCCCTCATTTCTTTCCAAACCCGTAAGACCTTCGCTCATCTTTGGAACACAAATTAAGATGTTTTGATGAAATCCGAGAGCTTTCTGATCCTGCATAGTCAGCAACGCCACTGACACATTCAAGACCCAGAAAAGTAGGAAGGACATTGTTAAAATATTCCATGTGTACTTATAAAGAGAAGAAATTGTTGAATAAAATCTTTTTTTTTGCACACTAAAATTATTCTCAAAGCTTCATAACATTATGATTGAACCTTTAATGTCACATGGACTATTTTAACAATGTCCTTACTACCTTTCTAGGCCTTGAGCGTGTTGGTTGCATGCTGCCTATGTAGGGTCAGAAAGCTTTCAGATTTCATCAAAAATAGCTTAATTTGTCTTCTGAAGATGAACAAAGGTCTTACAGGTTTGGAACAACATAAAGGTGAGTAATTAATGACAGAATTTTCCTTCTTTGAAAGAACTATCCCTTTAAGGACTTCACTGTTTCAGTCTTCTAGGCTTGTGTTGTGCCATCAATAGCCAATATGTGAAGAGAATGAGTGCTTAACGGTGTCCATGCAGTGCAGGAGACCTTTGGTATTGAGAGGGGTTGTAAGAAACACAGAATAGAACAGCACAGGGTGTTTTTTTAAGAGGGCTCCAAAGGGCTTCATGGAGAGACGGGTCAAAGCGTAATAGCAGGAGTTTGGCATGGGCACAAATCTTGTGCTCCACTCTTTTTATTGCCTTTGTCTGAACTCACCCCCTGATTCCTCAAGCTTTTTACTTACATGTTCTGACACTGTTGCGTGACAAACCTCAGAAACTGTTTCCCGAAAACTACCTAGATATTTCTATAAAAATACCTGAGATTTACTGCATAATTCAAATTCTGCAGTGTCAAGGGCTAGTATGAAGGTAAGCTCTCATCTCTTTCTCAGGTCTGGTCCACACAGAGGGGAAGGATAGTCGCGCTCCGCGTGAAGCGAGGCGCACTCTGATTACATGAGACGCGCTCCATTGTGCGTCTCTGTAGCAACAGTTAATTGGCACTCGAGCCGGTCCTCAGACATGGCACCTCTGCCCCTCTGCTTTCAGCTAACATCAACAACAACAACAACAACAGCTGACTGGCAGTCTGCAGGGCCTCTCTGTGCCGGGCTGTTTGGGTGTTTTGAGTCGAGCTGAGGTGTTGCTTTCCTCTTCTCTTACTAATGAGGTTGTGGCCTTATTCACTGTTGAGTCTTCAGGGGATTGTAAGCTTTGCTCAACTAACAGCAGCCCTTGTCTAGTTGTTTTTAAGATTTCTGCCAACTTTCACACTAACATAAGCAAGCCATTGGGGGGTTGATGCTGTAACCGTAAAAAAAATCTGTGGTGTAATTAAAACATTGCTCTGTTTGACACGGCATTATTTACTTGACCAATGGTGTGAGTCTGGGGGCGGGACTTTTCAACCAAATGCCAGTTGAGACAGTGTTCAGAGAACCTGTTTAGAGGCAGTCATATGTTTTGGCAATTAAATTTGCACACTATAAAACAAGTCAGAATAAAAATTAAGTATATGCAATAAAAACATTACTAATAATTCAACCAACCTTATCAGTGCTAGCAAGCTATAAAGTTTCCTCTAAGTCTAAAACATAAGAATTGGCAAAACGTTTTTAATACATTGCAGAAAACCAAATCTTGTCTTGAAGTGGCAAATAATAAAATAAATATATATTTTTTTGCTAAAGACTACCTCTATTGAGCCCACTTTAGTGGTTTTCTTCATATTGGGCATTGGCCCACACACTTTGACTAAATTATATGGTTGAGTTCTGACTGGATGAATTGTATTTAATTTTTTCCTTCAGGTGAACACTGGCAGTAAAGCAGAGACGGCCTCTCTTCAACCTGGTGACATCATCTTGGAGATTAATGGACTTAATACTGGCGAGATGCTCAACGTAGAGGCACAAAACAAAATCAAGAGCTCTACAACACAGCTGCAACTTCTCGTAGAAAGGTGAGGGTGCCTCCATTTTCTTTATCTACATTGTTTTTCTTTCAGAGATGGATGCAAGTGGATTAGTACTGGTCTAAAATGACAGTGATGGTCATGAAATACAAGAATTTTGTGGCCTTTTTTGAAATTTTTAACATTTCACTCAAATTAAAAATCACTTTTAAGGAAAGTTAGTTCACTCTGTGGCCATATTTGCAATGCCTCCAGGTAGCCATTTCATTGGTCATGGTCATGGAATTTCATTGTCTATTCCAGACAATGAAAGACAGGGAATTTTATGTATATATATTTTTTTTGTCCAAGTCATGGAATATGAGGGATTTTTTGTTTGTTTGTTGCTTTAAATTGTATTTTCCATATATAAAAGTATTTTTCAATTCTGTATTTTTTTATCACGTTGTTTCGTGAGGTTTGTCTATTGTTATGGTTACACTTTTTTTTTTTTTTTTTTTGCGGCATTCCCACTCGTCAACTGGCAATCACTTAAATCAAATCCAGTCATCAGGCTGTACCTGTTAACTAAGGCAAACATGCCAGGAAAATGTAAATTTCAAGACCTTTGGCTACAAAATGACCACTTCAGGTGTTAAAAGTAAACGATAGAATGGCAAAAACTAAATGTGAAGGAACAGAAGGACTAAAATGAACATTTTACCCCTGAAAGCATAAAAACCATGAATTATTTCTGTAGAGAAATATCAAAGGGCATTTAACAGCTAAAAGCAAAAAAAAAGAAAAAAAGTGTGTTTTGTACTAAAAATGTCTGCAAACAAGTAAATAAAGCTTGCAAATGGATGGGTCTGTTCATTATACGTCATGGAAATTCAGCTTTTTAGTCAGTGAAAGTCAGGGAAAAGTCAGTAAATTTTATATTTTGCTTAGAGTGGGAACCCTGCCATTTTTGCTAAACCATTTCTTGTCTACTTGTGGGCAACTACCTACTAATGGGGAAATACTGAATCCCCCTAAACAAACTCCCATTTAAATAACATATTAAAAGCAAACAAAAACATCTCAAATGAGCTTTCCAAGAAATATTGTTTCTTGTACAATATAAAAAAAAGTTTTCACAACCGAATAAAAAAAAGAAAAAGTAATTGCGACTTTTTATCTCACAATTTGACTTTTGAAGTCAGAATTGCGAGATACAAACTCACAGTTGTGATTTTTTTTTTCTGTGAATTGTGGGATAGATTTGCAATTCCGAGAACTTTGAGATTTAAACTCGCAATTCTGAGAAATAAAATCAGAATTGCAAGATATACACTGTAAAAAATGACCGTGAATTTAACGGTAAAAAACTGTAAAAAGGCTACGGTAAAAACCTGTGATATGGTTAACGGTAAGTTCCCCTTCTATATACGGTGAAAAACTGTGTTGGACATTGCATGTAATTTTACGGCAGTATACCGTTTTTTGAAGTGAAAAAGAAGGTAAAATTTACAGTGAATAACCGTAAACTGACATTCCCAGAATTCCCTGTGTTTAATTTTTTTTATTGGATGTTTTTTGTGGAAATAACTTTTTCTTCTTAGATTTTTCTTGCCAGTTTTGTACATTAGGGTTATATGTTACATATAATGCTGTTAAATTAATGTTTTTTGCATTAAATCAGTGTGTAAATCAAATATGTGTGTTACCATGATGGTGTTTAGTGTTTGTGTGAATGACACTGTGCACCTTCTATATATGTTATTATTTAAAACCTCCTTGTGATGGGCTTTGGTTCATCATGTGATGTTGTCATCACCACCTGCTTTTGGTGGTTATCAGTGTATTGCAAAGGTACAAAACAGATTTCAGTACTTCAAAAGGTTGGTAAATCACCATTATATCAGTTAAAAAAAAATCAGAAATTACAGTATTTACCTGTATATTTAAGTGAAAACCGTAAAATGTATAACATTGCTACCGTATTTTTTACAGTAAAACTCTGGTAACCACAGCTGCCAGGGTTTTCCCGTAAATTTTACGGCTTTTTTTTTTTACAGTGTAAACTCAGAATTGTGACTGTTTTTCTCAGAATTGTAAGTTTATATCTTGCTATTCTGACTGACACGCAATTGCAAGTTATCAAGTTAGAATTGTGAGATTCTAAGGACATATCAGTCTTTTTTCTCCCTCAGACTTTGAGTCACATTTGCAAGTTTATATCTCACAATTCTGTGAAAAAGTCAAAATTGTGAGCTACAAACTTGCAATTCTGAGAAAAAAAAGCTTTAAACAATTACCTTTTTTTAATTTTTTTATTCAGTGGTGAAAACAGGCTTTCGGACCAATGTGCATGTGCAGTCCCAAGAGCATGTCTCAAGACACTAGGTGCATTTCCATTACAGATTTGCGCAAAACTTTTGCTATGTTTGATAAATGTTGATAAAAAACGGTTGCAACTTCCCCTCTTACGATAAGTCATGCCGGTTTAGATATATATTGCAGCCACCACACTAGCCATTAATTTTAATCGTAGGAGACGTAGGCATCTATCTTTACCAGAAGCTTCTTGTAGAGCCTCGTCTGAAACCGAAACAAGCCTGGTATAAACCCAAGCATTGACTAGAGTGGCTATGATCAGACCCTTATTCAATCATTGTGTAGTCAATGCTTGTGTAAGCAGCCACATATGAGGTGTTTTTTGAGGCTATAGTACATTAAAGAATGATCATGTGACTTTTATGTACGCCAGGTGACCTGTAAACGCGAAAAGGCATTTTCATTGCAGTTTTGCGGAATATTCATTTTTCAATATTGCATAACCACCTCATGTGAGCGTAAAAACTTTTTTGCGATATATAGGATTTGCGAAATTAGGTGAAATTGGTGCATTTCCATTAGGCAAATTTTCAGTTGCGCAATTTGAAGGGTAATAGAATCGCAGCTAGTGACTGTTTCTGTGTCATCCACAGCTTTGTAACAATTAAATATGTACGAAGGAGCTAGATATTTATTCCATGTTGTGCTGCTACGTAAGTAGCTGTTTTTGAATTAAAGAACCTGTCTTACATAAGTTCCCTCTAAAAGACACTGAGGTCCGATGAACTCAAAACCAGTCTGATTATACAGGACTTAGTCGACTAGTTGTTAAGTCACCTCATTGGCCGGTTCAAGTCTGTAATTTTGCTCATCTTGATATGTCAGCACAAGTAAGCACACTGTTCTGGCCAGAATGGTACCTTTGCTCTCTTTGAGACCTGTGTCCATGTGAGTAAATGTTTTTCCTTCTGACCTCATGTCTTTGACCAGGCCAGAAACAACAGTGGGCCCACAATGGCACTCTGGCTCTGTGTGTGTGTGTGTGTGTGTGTGTGTGTGTTTGTGTACTGTAGCCCACAGTATTGGAGGAAGAGGGTGTGTGTCTGCCCTCTTCTAAGTTCATATTAGTCTATGAGTTATGTAAGTATCCTTCTGCCTGTTTGACCCTTTCATTTTCAGGACAGTCATCCACAAATAGAAGTGCCTACAGTATGTAATAAAGAAGGGGTGCTGACTTGTGTCTAATTCAGTTAAAAGAATTTAAAGAATTATTGGCATGAATAAGAGTTTCCTTAAGCTGTTTTATAAAGTGTTTCCTCTTACAAATCGGTGGCAGCCGGATAGTATATCAGTATGTAGACCTGAGGCCAGTTGCATTAAAGGGATAGTTTACTCAAAAATTAAAATTCTGTCAATTCAAACTCGTTCATTGTCAGAACACAAATTAAGATATATATTTTTTTTTTACCTGCATAGACTGCAACGCAACTGACATGTTCAAGACCCAGAAAGGAAGTAAGGACATCATTAAAATAGTCCATGTGACATCAGTGGTTTAGCCGCAATGTTATAAAGCTTTGAGAATATATTTAGTGCACAAAGAAAATACATTTCTTCTCCTCTTGTTCTTTTGAACCAGTTCTCTAGAATGAGTCAGATTTTCCAGAGTGCGGAGTGTGTTTGATTTATCAGTTTTCTCAGCAGTAAAATTGCATGTGCAAATCAATATGATATTAAAAACAGCCATGTTGTGTTTGGTTATGCTACAACACTAATTCCTGGAAAACTTTATTGCAAAAGCTACTGTAAACTGTTCAGTATTGTTGCTAATATTGGTTAGTTTTTCCCAGACACTAAGCATTACGTCTTTAAGATCATCTCTTTATTGTCACCAGTAACTTTTGGCTTTGCGTTACAGAGTTGGGTATTAATGGCTCCTGTGAGAACTTTCCAGCTTGTGAAAAGCCTTTGATGTGCGTCCCATGTGGGTTTTATAGTTTTTCCCTGTCCTTTTCTCATTTTATCTCCACATTTTTCTGTGACGTTCTCATATAGACTCTGTAATGATTTAATCTCTAGTGAGTTGAAAATATGGCTGGAATGCCGCAGTACATGTGGTGCATTGAGATGCTGTGATGCAACGTCTTTCAAAGAATGAAAGTGTTCTGTCACAAGACAGAGGAGTCGCTCTGGAAATCATTTTGTAATAAGGAAGAAGTTGCAGGAGGGAATTTTGCTGGGAATCCATTGCATTTGCCTTCAAAAGTGTAGATATTCTCAGTGGAGCATTAGAAGATGAGCTGCTGTAGTGTTTGCAGGTGACCTTGTTGAGGACTAAACGGGGCATACAGCACAGTGACGTCAGTTTAGAAGTGTCTCGCTTTTCAAACAGCATTTCCTCAAGTTTTTTGAGTGAGGTACTAAGTATCGGCCAGAGTGAAAGCAGTTTGGAACTGGATTTGTATTTTCTGGTTTGATCTTATCTCAGTGTTGTTTAACAGAATGATAGGACTCTTAAGTGTCTGTAGTGTAGAAGTGCATCAACAAGTAGAAAGTCTACTGTGTTATTTTTAACACATTATGTCCTGTAAGCAATTAATAAATTCTGAAACCATGGATACTAGTGTAGATGATCTGCGCTGATTACAATGAAAGCCGTTTTTGGAAACGGTTTGTTTATAGGCGTTTTTGTTATAGGCATTCTGGTCTTTTGTTTTGCGTCCATCAAGCTCCAAATGAAGAAAATATTCAAATTAGATGAAGCACCTTTCATTTTTAAGTATTTAATTGCTGAATTAATTAGTTGTTTTGTAAACATTTTTGGGTTGAATTTCCAGTAGATGAGTGTCGGTAGTGTGAAAGATAATTATTCGTGTGAAAATGAAAAATGAAAATTACCCTATGATTTACTCATCCTCACATTATCCTGGGTGTATATGACTTTCGATTGAATACAATCAGAGCTATTAAAAAATGTCCTGGCTCTTCCAAGCTTTGTAATGGCAGTGAATGGCTGTTGAGATTTTGACGTCCAATAAAGTGCATCCATCCATCATAAAAAGTGCTCAACACAGCTCTGGCAGTTAATAAATTAATAAAATAAAAGCAAATTAATGTATATTTTTCTGACACGCATGAATCAGTTCGCTTTTTATTAACCATCCAGAGCCACGTGGAGCACTTTTTATGATGGATGGATGCACTTTATTGGACTTTAAAATCTCAACAGCCATTCACTGCCATCATAAAGCTTGGAAGAGCCAGGGCATCTTCAATTGTATTCGTCAATAGTCGTATACACCTAGGATGGCTTGAGGATGATTAGTTAAATCATGGGGTAATTTTAATTTTTGGGTAAAATGTCCCTTAAATGCAATTAATCTGCAGCATTGGATTTGCAGACACTGACTCAAATATTTAGTCAGAACTATCTAGATTAACTAGAAGTATCTGTTTGGCCACCTGAGACAATCATCAACAAACATAATTTTTGCAGTTACATTTGGTAGCATTAATAATACAGAAATGACACACTCAGCTTTGAAACATTTTGGTTGCGAAAAAGATTTTTTCCTAATCCATGTTGTAATATATAATGCCATTGTTGATCCCAAACAATACTGGGTGGGTTGTAGACCTTAAATCATGTCAATATTTGAAACTATTGAGCAACTGCTAATTTATGCCCATTCTGCCAGAGCTCAATGTACAGATAACCTGTTCTCACTTTGTATATAGGGATAGGTGATATAGGCTTAAAATGTATCACAATAATTTCTCGTATTTATTGCAATATCGAGATCAATGACGATAATTCAGGTAATACCGTTTCTTTAGAGAAAAGTATTATCTTTCCTATTTTTACCCAGAATAGGGTGTTAAGCATTCCTGAGCACACACGTAATGTAATGACGGTTTAATTCATACTAGAAGCCGGAGGTCGCCCTTGCGCAGAAACTCCACATATACATAGCAAAAGTAAATGCATTGACCACTCTCTAAGAAATCTCTAATCCAGTTATCGCTGTAACAGAATAAAACGCAGATATAGAAATTTTAACTGAGGAAACTTAGTAAACATACGATATGCTTTGTCTGTGTTCTTCAAGAAGTCTTGGGTAGTTTATAAGGATAAAGTGTATTTATAATGCAATGCTAATTCTGTCCCATTCTGTGATATGAAACCACATCTGATCACAAAAGGTTGTTTTAAACACTCAACTATGTTATGAAGTTAATTTGGATGAAAAGCATGTCAATAAATGGTATCTTTGTTGGACAACACGTTTGTAAACAGGCTCATACACATGCAAAACTGTATTGCGCACTACTTTAGTACATTTATTTAAGGCTCAGACCTATTTTTTTTTTTGTTGGACTGCACAGCTTTGACCAAACCAATTCCAGATTGTAGAAGGAGCTCCTCGTTTGTATACTACTCCTCAGTTCCCCACAGCCTTCAGCCATGTCCACACAGAAATGTCAACAACTAGACTTTATTATCGTTATTATCGTGGGAAAACTAATTCTTATCGTGGGGGGAATTTTTACCAGAAACGATATACTTGCATGTCTCTGCCCATCCAACCACTGTGTTATAGTGTAAAAAATAAGGAACCAGGAGTTAAAGAATAACATGGATAACTTAATGTTGTGTGTGTTCTATAGAAGTTGTGTACGAATGCGTGTAGTATAATACAAAAACAAATATGTGTGTGTGTGTAATATATATAACCTGATCTCATGACGAAAACATACCTGTGGGAACTTTTTTCACAAGACTTGACATTTCGTAACATATTCCATGTGAAATGTCCACTGAGATGTGCTAAGTATGGTACATTTAATGTGACATTATTTTTGTACGTGTCACCGCAGTTCTGACTTGAAATGACTTGAAATGAGTGGCGCTATAACTCTGGAGGTCATTGCACACAGAGTCCGAAATTTTTGCACATTAAAAAATAAATACGACCTCACATTGTCAATCTTGTTTACACACTGCCTCTGAAATGTTCGTCCGTTATAAAAAAAAAGTTTGGTTAAGGTTCGATTTTCTGCGTTTTCACATCCGTAGCAAGCATTTAAACAAAAAAAACTAAAATAATGCGAAATGCATACAAAAATTTTTGAGTGTGCAATGACCTCAATGCTTCATGACGTTTTAAAATAATGTACCATCGCCACTACACCTAATCCTACCTGATAGTATGAACAAAAGCAAATGTGACGTAAAAACGCAATCGCAAGCATGCCGTTTAACTTGTTTTGCAATCTCTCATCTTTCAGCTCTTTTATCGTGAGTCATGTTTTTCATGGGATTCGTACCCAAGCTTTTTTCACCCGAAAAACTAAACATATGGAGCTGTAATCATACTGTGTACAAAAACGATTACCAGTGCTCTCTGTTTTACCGCCTCTAGTGTTTCTTTCTGTTGGAAACTGCAGCGATATGTACAGTCAAGCCCAAAATTATTCATACCCCTGGCAAATTCTGACTTAAAGTTGCTTTTATTCAACCAGCAAGTTTTTTTTTTTTTTTGACCGGAAATGACACAGGCTTCTCCCAAAAGATAATGAGATGATGTACAAGAGGCATGATTGTGGAAAAAAAAAATTCTCAGCTTTTATTTACATTTGAACAAAAAGTGGCATGTCCAAAATTATTCATACCCTTTGCAAACTGTCACAGTCTATGGGAAAATCCAAAGTTCTATACCATTCCAAATAGTCCAAGCTGTTCTAAAGCATCCTAATTACCCTTATTAATTAGGAAAAGCTGTTTTAATCAACTCAACAGGTGAAAAACAGAAGCTCTCTGCTGTTGGTTTGTGGACAGTCATGGCTAAGACAAAGGAGCTGCCTGAGGACCATTGTGGCTGCTCACAAGTCAGGAAAGGGCTATAAGATCATATCTAAATGTTTTGAAGTTCCAGTGGCTACAGTGCAAAGTATTATTACAAAATACAAGACGTTCCGCACTGTGAAAAATCTCAGAGGACGTGGTCGGTAGGCAAAAGTGACACCTGTGATGGCCAGGAGGATAGTGAAAGAGGTAAAAAAAGAATCCAAGGATCACCACCAAGGCCATTCTGATGAATCTGGGCTCTGCTGGTGTCAACATCTCAAGGCAGACAGTCCAACGGACACTGCACACTGCTGGGTTCCACGGACGCAGACCAAGGAAGACACCACTTCTCCAGATAAGGCACAAAAATGCCTGCTTGGCCTTTGCAAATGCTCATCTGGACAAAGAAGAAGACTTCTGGTCTTTCTTTTTTTTCATCTGTCAGATGAAACAAAAATTGAATTGTTTGGCCACAGTGATGTAGCCTTCATTTGGCATAAAAAAGGAGAAGCCTTCAACCCTAAGAACACCATCCCCACTGTCAAACATGGTGGTGGGAAATGAATGTTTTGGGGGTGTTTTTCAGCCGGTGGACCAGGGAACCTAATCACAGTAAACGGCGCCATGAAAAAGGAGCAATACATCAAAATAATCAACAACAACATCAGGCAGTCTGCAGAGAAACTTGCCCTTGGGCACCAGTGGACATTTCAGCATGACAACGACCCAAAACACACAGCAAAAGTGGTGAAGAAATGGTTAGCAGACAAAAACATTAACGTTTTGCAGTGGCCCAGCCAGAGTCCTGACTTAAATCCAATTGAGAATCCGTGGAGGGAGCTAAAGATCAGGGTGATGGCAAGGAGACCCTCCAACCTGAAAGAGCTGGAGCTCATCGCTAAAGATGGAGACATGCAAAAAGCTAGTTAGCAATTATAGGAAGTGTTTGATTGCTGTAATAGCCAATAAAGGCTTTTCTATTTTTTATTAAGAAGGGTACGAATAATTTTGGACATGTCCATTTTTTGGTCAAAGTAAATAAAAGCTGAGAATTTATAAGATGTACATCTTATTATCTTTTGGGAGAAGCCTGTGTCATTTCCGGTCAAAAAAAACCTTGCTGGTTGAATAAAAGTAACTTTAAGCTAGAATTTCCCAGGTGTATGAACAATTTCAGGCTTAACTGTACTTACTGCATTGGTACAGTATGTATTTCAGGTCTTGCAAAAAAGTTCCCACAGGTTCATTTTCATCATGAGATCATAGAGCAACCATATAATCACTGATGAATTTGGCAAAGACTGCTTTATCCCTCTCCAAAAATTTGCATTTCATAATTTGCCATTTAAAATACCATCACCGCAAGGATCAAAACACTGTTTCTGCATTTAGACTCATCCAAAGCTCATCTCCAGACCACCTCAGCTTTGAGCCAGAAAGGTGAACGGGGAAAACCGAATACACAGTATAGGAGGAAAGAATAAATCAAAGGATGACATTAGGATGAAATGGAGTGTAACATAGTAAGAGAGATAAAACAATTGCAAGCAGAAGCAGCAAAAGGTAGTCAGAGAGTAAAATGAATGTGTCCGCTGGGCTGCTCATGTCTTGTTTTTACTGGCAGCGATGAGAGGATGCTCTCCTTAAGCCCTTGCAGTAAAACATCTCATTAACGGCAGTGAAAAAGAGCTTATTTGGAAAGACTCATCCAATTCTAAGGCTTACATCAAGTCTCTGACTGTTTTAAGTGCTGTTTTAAGTGTTTGAAGCGAAAATAGTTCAACAAATAAACCAGATTATGTCTCTGGCCAAAGTGAATCCATTTCCTTAATTGGTGAGCTTTTTCCTATACAAATGAAAGGCTACAAGCTAGAGTGGGTGTTTATGTAACAAGAATATTCAAGAATAAAATAATAATAGTTTCCCGAAGAGATCTTGGCTTCCTAAGGTATAAGGGAAGCCAGTTTGACTGAGGTACGTGAAGACGTAGAGTACCGGCTCTGAATCAGGCCCTTGTGTGGCATTCCTTCCTCATGAAGCTATAAAGAGCGTTCTGTACCAAACATATGCCAGGGATTAATTTTAAGATAAATAAACGTTTTCAGACATGCGGTGCTTCCTGGTCAGGGGCTCTGCTAATGTATTTAAACAAGACTGTGTTGTCTTTTCTCTGTCAGATTTCATCAACTTACGTTTAAGCTTGTTCAGCCTTCTGCATTTTGTTAAATGCATCACTATCCAAAGTTCCAGCGGACGAAATAAATGGCAGTATTGAGGGGGATTCTTTCTGCTTGTGTCAGTCTGTTAGATTTGCTTTCAAGTTTCACGATAATTAAAAAAATTATTTTGCTTTTGAAGGAAGTTTATCCAGCTACCTTATCAAAGCAACTGTATCTAACTTCTAAAACATGATTGTGTCTCCTGGTTTATGCCAAATTTGTCCAGAAACTAACTTATAAAGTCACGCTGCATTGCACTAAAGGTACAGGTAGTTTTGAGGAAGTTTTAAACAATATAAATGCCTTGAACTAATGTTTGTATCTTTCCACACAGACCCGCTCCTCCCACTCCTGGTCAGACCAATGGAATTAAAGAGCAACTGGTTGGCCGCTTCCAGGTTAGTAAAAAAACAAATTTTGTAGGAAAAGTTCACCCAAAAATTAAAATTGTCATTGATTCATGTTGTTCCAATATGACTTTGCTGCTACTGTGGAACATCATAAGGTATTTTAAGATTTTTTTTGTCCATATGGAAGTCAATGGGAACCAAAACTGCTTCTTTTTTTTCCTCATGATTCTCTGCTTAAAAATAGGAGAAGGACAAAATCGTTTGCAAAATCCTTTTTTGGGTGAACTGTGCCTTTAACTGTACACTGTAAAAAAACAATTTGTTGAGTCAACTTAAAATAATTTGTTACCTGACTGCCTTAAAATTTTAAGTTTAGTCAACTCAAAAAAGTTTAGTCAACTTGAAATGTTAAGTTGTACTAAGTGACAGCTTAGATATTTGAGTTGATTCAACTTAAAAAAAAAAAACTACGGCAGCAGGGAAACCAATTATTTAGAGTTGAATCAACAAATCGTGTTTTTTTTTGTTTTTTGTTTTTACAGTGTAGATGTTTGGCAAATGCAAAGAGACTGTGCTTATGATTAGTAGCTGAAGGAATGCTATAATTAAAAATAAAATATTGTTAATTTATATTTTTTTTTACATTTTTAATTTTAATGTTATTTTTAAAAATTTTAAGGACCTATGAAATGTGTTGTATGATTTCTCAGATTTTATTTTTACCTACATTATGTGTTTTCCATTTAATTTTCTGGATTCCATTTTAATGGTTTCAGAACATTTTAATAATCAAAAGAATCTCCAATTAATTGATTTTATATAAACCCCCCCCCCCCCCCCCAGAAATACTGTTGTGTATTTTTCTTTTTGGTAAATAAATTCTGGTAAATATTCCTTAAAAATAATGTTTTTATAATAATTGTATTAGTAGTAGTAGTAGTAGTAGTAGTACTAGCATTACATTAAGTAATATATTTCTGTCACAGTTTCTTCAAGTTAAACCGAACTTTAATTTTGACAGGTTGCTGTGAAGACCTTTAAGTTTTTGTTGGCATATGATAGTTTGCGATTAGTTTTTCTCAAAAGAAAGGCTAAAATGCCCATGAAGTGACTCTCAGAGCAGTTCTAGAGATTATGTTCATGTACTCGTATATTCAGAAACGGAAACACACAAATTGCAGGATTCGTATTTAAATATAATTTTTGCGGCTTAATATTCACAGATACTCATTTTGATTTAAGTGTACCAACCTAGTTTTGATTTATTCATCCAAAAATTGGCAAAATTCTGTGACATTCTTTTTTTGACCAAATAAATACAGCTTTGGTGAACATAAGAGACCTCTTTCAAAAACATTGAAAAGTCTTGCAGCTATTATAATATTAAAGTAGCAGCATACACTCTTAACAATAAAAGTGCTTCACGATGCTATAGAAGAACCTTTTTTGTCTAAATGGTTCCATAAAGAACCTTTCTGTTTCACAAAGAAAGAAGGTTCTTCAGATTATAAAAAGGTAAGAAAGAGATGGTTCTTTAAAGAACCTTTGACTGAATGGTTCTTTGTGGAACCAAAAATGGTTCTTCTATGGCATCGCTTGAAGAACCCTTTAAAGCACTTTTATTTTTAAAAGTGTATATTTATCTATAAATTGTTGCTGCAAAAAGCAACAAAACCGCAGTCCATTGCTGTTGCAGGCCTGTGGTGAGTGTCGCCCTACTATACTGTTGGCCCAAGCCTTAGTGTTCGGTTCTCTTCTCAGATTTGCATTAGAACATGCCTGGTATCTATTAAGAAAAGTTCAACCACTATCTGCTTATCAAAGATTTATAGTTTGTCAGGTTGAGTTCAAATGAGATATTTAAGTCTGTATTTCTCACTTTTACATTTTCTGTACAACAGTAATTCTGCATGTCTGTATCCATGACATGTGAAAGGAACTTGGGAGTGTTATAAATCAGACAGAGTTCCTGCCTTTTAAATGCTAAAGGGACTGCTTGGCGGGTCTGTGTTGTAACAGATACTGTGATCGGAAGGATTGTGAGCCCCACAGGCCTCGTAGTCCTTCTGTACAACCATGTGAGAACTTGTGAAGAAGCACACATGAGAGTTTAACGATAAGTTGTTATAAAATTGAAAATAAAATAAAATAAAATAAAAATAAATAAATACATTTCCATTTTATAGGAAAGACTGTTTGGTGCATAGAGTTCTTTGATCAGAACAGATTAATTCGAACTCAAATATCTGTTATTGATATGTTTTTTTCCCCTATGGTTGTGCAGGAGGCTGTGCAGGTGAGTCGAGATGAGAACCAGAACTACAGAGAGTACACCATCTCCAGCCCAGCCTCTCTGTCACCTGGCCCGTATTCACCTGAGCCACCACCCAGCCCTGACCGCAAAGCGGGCAGAATCACACCCACCAATAAGAGGTACAACTACACAATTTTACTGCTCTGCCGAGGTTTGCTACTGTCACACTGATGCAAGGACATGGTTTATGTTTATACAATGGGATTGCATGCTGGCAATGTTTGGAGCAAACGTTGCCTTTACATACTTGCATACATGTTTTAGTTTTGCACCTTGATGCAGTAATGCTTTAAGCAGCCTGTTTTCTCTCTGTGGTCCATTAGTGTTATTGGTAAGGCAAAGAACAAGACTGTAGAACCTATTTGAATTCCCCATTAAATCAACATCAATTTTTTTTTTTTATGGATGTGAAGACGCAGAAAATCGAACCTGATCCAAAATTAGTAATTGTTATTGATAATGCAAAGAACAAGACTGTAAGGCTGTTACAATGCAAACTCCATTAGGATTTGTGTTCCATAAAGATCATACTGAACCTTTAATTACTTTGTTACTTCAAATGTTCAGCTGTACAAACAGAGAGAGTATTAAGCTAGTGTGCTCCAAAACAATGACAAAATTCGCATTTACAAGATATAAGTGTTAAAAACATAAAGTCTCTTACTTCCGCCAATATGGATCAACGATTTTGATTAAACTTTTTGTCCAATCAAATGCTCTCTAGAATCGGAAGTGTCCGCCCCCAACACTATAAATAGGCGCCGAAGCTGTGGCTGAAATCATATCTTGTTCACAGTATTATCTGTATGGTGAATGACACGTAGTGCACTATGTAGGGGATAGGGAATGATTCCATGCGAGTCGGCGCAGACCATAAAACGTATTGGACCCATTTAAATTCTGCACAGAATGCTACATTTTATAGCAATAAGGATGAGATTGTGGCTATCATACGCTTTCAAATGTGGCTTTACCGAGCTCAACGGCTCTAGCCCAAGCTGTAATTAATAAAAGGGCAAGCATGGATATGGATATGTCCCGCTCTGTCTTCCTGTTTCAGTTAGAATTACATCAACACATAGAATAACACTTAGCACTTCATATGACTCTTATGTCCAGTGTAAAGATCATTGTTTTTTCAGATCATCGTTTTTTCAGGTTTTTCGTATTTGTCATCCTTTCCTATTGAAAATTGAACCTGATCCAAAATTAGTGTTACTGATAATGCAAAGAACAAGACTGTAGAACCCATTAAAGGGCTGTTACAATGCAAACTCCTTTAGGATTTGTGTTCCATGAAGATTTTGGGCATTTTGTTCAGCTGATGTCTTCATGACTGATGCCTCATACTGTACCTTTAATTGCTTTATTACCTCAAATATTCAGCTGTACAAACAGAGAGAGTATCTGTAACAGAAGTGTTTATGAAAGCATTCTCCATTCATTTAGAGTAGATTGTATATGTTGGATGACAGGAATTTTTTTGATATTAAGCCTGTCAACAAATGTTTATTTTTCTTCAGTTAAAAACAAAGACATATTTAGCAAGAATGTACAAGCTTCTTTATTATATACAATAAAAGTGAATGCTGAGCACGCCATTTGAAGTCCCCATCAAAAAAATCTACATCAAAGTTTTTTGGCTTTTAGTATGAATATGTCAGCCTTAAGGTTATCTATAAGTTAGTGCGCTAAAGTCAGCGCTTCCCTGCAGCTGCCGTTCCCGGTTGCTGTAGAAACAATCGGCGCTCTAAGACGTGCGCTTAGTACTGCGCATGCGCACTCGCTGATCTGGCCTGAAAAATAAGCGTTTTTAATGCTATTGGAGCACAAGGAACCATATTTATGGGGAAGTTCTTTTTTGCCTTAAAGGGACTTTGTCCTTTCCTATCTAAATGCTTGCTACAGATGTGAAAACGCAGAAAATCGAACCTGATCCAAAAAATTTCATGACGGACAAAAGTTTTGGAGGCAGTGTGTAAACGTGATTGACACAACGTGGGGTCGTATTTATTTTTTAACATGCGAAAAGTTCACACTCATTGTGCAATGACCTTAAGTTCCAACAAAATAGATTGTTGCATACACTGAGGTTTAACAAAGGAAACTGTGATTAGAGCTGAAAGTTATTGTACAGGATGCATGTTAGGATGCCTCGGGAGCATAGACTGTAAAAAATATGGACGTAGTATCCGTGACGTCACCCGTAGGATTCTGAAGCGCTATTTTGAAGCCTGTAGTGGGCGGGATTCGGACGTCGCCATCTTGGAATCGCGTCACTCCCGGGTTAATCGAAAATGGCGCGACAGTGGTGACAGCAGCGGCAATTCCCCTGTCACTCAAGTGGCCACGCCCTTAATTATACTGAACTTTAAGGCTTAATATAACTTAAACGAATGAGTTATAAAAAAATTCACCCCCTCACAGTTGACATGAAGGGCAAAACTAGCTATATAGACAAACCATTTTTTGAACCAAGCTGTAAACATACTTTTTTCTGCTGTAAATTTGGGCATTTTAACATGGGGAGTCAATGGGACTGACTCCCTTTTGCAGCCAGTCTCTAGCGGCCAGTCGATGAATTGCAGTTTAAGTCACTTCCGTGTTGGTTTCAATAGAGAGAGCGGGAGGTTGCCGCTTGTTCGGGAGTCCTTCATAACGTTAATTGTGAAGAACTTTTTTTCCTTCAGTCAGTCAGGGCAGTCTGCAATGAGTTGATGCAGAGGAAATAGGTCATAGTTCAGCACTTAACTACAGGTGAAATACACACAGATGCAATCTTCTACCTATTCTCCTCAGATTTAAGTGTCTAAGTGTCTGAACTCTGACTGACTGAAACACATTCAACATTTCACTGCTGGTAAAGCTCATTTGATTAGATTTAGTGATGGATTATGATTGCATTCATAAATTATGGATTAAATAAGCAGAACTTGCCAGTTGCCTGCATTACAACACAGCATGGTGCTGAGAAAGTAGCTTGTTACTTTTGATATCGCTGGCCCAATAAAATATATGTTGTACATGTTTTTCTTTGATTAAATAGAAAGTTCAAACTAACAGTATTTATTTGAAATGGAAGTCTGTTCGTCCTTGCTGAATAAGTAGTATTATTCTTTAAAAAAAAAAGAATGCTAGTGTATATTATACAATAGTTATTGTAGAGGTAACTGCCTGTGGCTCATGATTTACGTCTTTTCATCTTGACATTTCACATTCTTATGTTTGCTTTTGTTGAGTTTCTTGGTTCATTTCTACTTGCCATCTGAATCGACTAAAAAAAAACCTCAAACTGTATAGCTAAAGTTCATGTAACTGCAACCCATTTCATGTCAGTTGTAGTTTGCTTCAAAACTAACTTGTATTCACCACCAGTTTAGAAATGTCTCATGGTCTGCACTCATTAAAACTAAACATTTCTTTATTTTTCAGTCTCCCGCTTCATTCCTGGTCTTCAGAGGAGAAGAACATACAGAGTCACAGACTGTCCCGACCCCTCTCTCAGGTAGAGCCACTCTTTTATACAATATAAACCTGAAGAACAAATAACAGATCTGAACCAGAGAGTATGGTTTGACAGGGGTTCCTTTGTGTTGATGTATGACCTATTGAAACAGAAGTCAGGGCGGCACAGTCTGAGGAGCTCGTTCTTGTTTTAAATAGCAAGTAGCCTTTACACAAATGAGATCTGGAGCGCTGATTGCCAGACGTCTTTTGTGGTGAAAACCAGAGGGTTCTACTTGTCCCGAATTCAATCAGTCGTGAAAAAGACAATAACACCATGTACTAGACTAACCAAACGCAGTGTGAATAGCCATTTTTGTCTGAACCAGCTGCCGCAACAACCAACACAACATTTTGTTGATTGGTTGATTAACCCTCATGTTGTGTTTCAGTCATTTTGACCCAGAGATGGTTTTCTTTTTCCAGAAAATGATAGTTAATATTATCATATTGGACTCAAACTTACAGACTTTGCTTACAGAGTATAGCAGCTTCACAAAAAAATCAAAAACATTTTCAAACTTTGTTCCACTTGTGGACTTATTTTCTTTCAGTTAGCACAGGTTTGTATTTCTTTTTGGATCTGATAGATTGAAGGCCTACGAGAGGCAATATATCTAAAATCATCATGATATAAGTAATTTTATTTCGCAGTAACAATATATATCACAATAAATATGTGACCCTGGACCGCAAAACCAGTCATAAGTAGCATGGGTATATTTGCAGCAATAGCCAAAAAGTACATTGTGGGTCAAAATTATTTTTTCTTTTATGCCAAAAATCATTAGGATATTAAGTAAATATTATGTTCAGTGAAGATATTTTGTAAATTTCCTGCCGTAAATATATCAAAGCTTAATTTTTAATTAGTAATATACATTGCTAAGAAATTCAGTACAACTTTAAAGATGATTTTCTCAATATTTTGATTTTTTTGCACCCTCAGATTTCAGATTTTCAAATAGTTCTCAGTAGTTTCAAATAGTATCTCGGCCAGATATTGTCCTATCCTACCTATTTTTCTCTTGTTGTTTGATTAACATGAATGACAGACAGCAGGAATATTAGACTGCTGTCACTTTAAGAGCTGCCTGGATCCAATATACTGTTACACATGTGTTTTCTTTCTCAGTTGTTGGATTTCACTTAAGACCTAAATTACAGTTTTACATAGACACTTGCAAAGACAGGCCTTTTGACACATACGAGTGTATGTATTAAACCGTTCAAGGCCTATAAAGCAGCAAAATAACTTGGTTTAATACTCCTGCACTTTTGCATATAGCGAAATTAGTTGTCTTTCACTGCTGATTGCATTTCAACAGCTTAAAAACACTTGCTTTTGAAGCCCAATGCTTAAAAATGCATGCAAATGAGTTTTCGTGGCTGTGTTGCACAGTGTTACCACATGAGCGTGTAACTGTGATAGAGATCATAGTCGAAAATTTCTACCAGTTGACAAATTTATATCAGTAAATCGTGTCTACTGCTGTGTACCCACCCCTAGGTGCTACCATTAATCAGTTAAAATACAAAACCTGTGCTAATTGAAAGAAAACAAGTTGAGAAAAGGATTGAATCCAAGATTTGGTGATGATATAGCTGAAGGAGAGATTTACAAGCAATCTCTAAAATGCAGTCATAAATTATAAATATATTTGATGACTTAAAGTTTATTTTTAAGCTTGTGGTCAGTTTTTATACTCCATGTGAATAAGTACAGGTTGTCAAAAAACAGGCAAGTGAAATTGGAGAGATGAGGTCTGGTAAATGTCAATGTTGCTGGGATCTGCAGCGGAACATTGATGTTAGTTCTGCTTAATGCATCTGAGGAGCTTCCATGTGTGTTCATGTTCATTGTACATGCTACATTGAGTCTTCTCATGGAAGAGGATCGCTTAGTCCTGCTCCTGAAATGTGGCTCATAAATCCCTTTAGTCTCTGGCTATATATGACTTCATGGGAAAAGCAGGTTTTCAGTGGCACAAATTGACTGCGATGCCTCGTCTCAGGAAACAAGATTATGATTTCCATCCCTAAATACCATTCGTAATAAAAGGGTTAGCATTTCCAATATTGTCATAGCACGCGGTGAGTACATAAACCTTGAAAAGGTCATCTCGCCATGCGGACGCTCATGAGAGTGCAACCTGGAAGTGGTTAATTTAGAACATCATTGAAACAGCTTGGTTGACCTTTCTAGTAGCTTCTTTTAACCTCAGGCTTATTAGCATCATTGGTAGCGCATGCACTGCCTACGAGGTTTTTATTATTATATGAGTAATGCACTTATTAGTGCTATTTACCGCATCTTGGTGGATAAAAAAATGGGACAACGGGCAATAATCTGAAGGGAAAGTGCTCTAGAATCTGTCCCAAAAGCTAAGATTGAGCAATTGAAGTTGTGGGAAAGTTATTGCGAGATATGTCTGCTATTTAGTAACGGACTCGGTCCCACAGAAGTTTCTACAAGGCAGATGTCGGAGCAGGAAAAAACAGACAGGACCTTTGATGGCTGAAGACATTCCAGTCATTTTATCAGTGCTGTGGATGTTAAATAAACACACATTCATGACACAGCTTATTAAACTCAATAACATCCCAATTCCCCCGTCAGGAACGCTTAGTCCTTTTTTTAAAGACTGCTGTTTGAATGCTTCTGAACGAAGCTCATGGGAGGTCTGGGACAAGTCAGCATGAAGACAGTGACATTGAGCACTGGCCTTTGTCAACAAAAAAAATCTCAATATACATGTATGCTGTGAAAAGTCCATGCAAAGCTAGGCCAAAGAATAACAGGAAATGTTCTTTAAAAAATGATAATTCAGTAATGTACTTGTCCCAATGCAGTTAAGGGCAGATTGCCTCGTTTGGACTTTTACAGCCCTAATAGCATGGATGTTTCCAAGGCATTTAGTCGATATGAGTTTTCATCTGGACGCTAGTCGCTGTCTGATATTAGAAGGACATTCAGCAGATGTTTGCAATGTTTGTGCTTTAGAAAGGGCTCATACAAGGTGCTTAAATTGCTTGGAGTACTTGAATTTAACTTGAATTTAACTTTAAGATAGTGACACTGAGCACTGGCCTTTGTCAACCAAAAAATCTCAATGTAGATGTATGCTGTGAAAATGTCCATGCAAAACTAGGGAAAAATAATAGCAGGAAATGTTCATCCAAAAATGATAATTCAGTAATGTACTTGTCCCAATGCAGTTAAGGGCAGATTGCCTCGTTTGGACTTTTACAGCCCTAATAGCATGGATGTTTCCAAGACATTTAGTCGATATGAGTTTTCATCTGGACGCTAGTGCTTTAGAAAGGGCTTATAAAAGGTGTTTAAAGTGCTTAAAGTACCTGAATTTGACTTTTTAAAATATAAGGCTTGTAAAACCCCTGAAAATAGCAATATTTCTGAAGAGGTGCTTGAATTATTGGTAGACAACAATCTTTTAATGAAGAGAACTTAATACTTCTTTTCTTGTTTAAGTTAATGTCATAAAACTATCGAGCTAAACCATTAATATTACTCACAGTGTTGTGTAAACATGGCTGAGGATGCTAAAAGAGGAGCAGATTAACCAAATCAATTAAGTGAGTCATTTTAGCTCAAACCGCTCCGACTTTTTTCATTTTAAGTGATTCACTAGCAAAGATCAAATTAAATGAGCCATTCATTTTCGAGTTTCAACATTTTTTGTAATTTTTTTATAAACCATTGCGTCGAAACATGATTCACTTTTTTCATTTCAAGTGATTCACTAGCAAAAACCAGATCAAATTAAATTTAAGGAGCGCAGATTGCAAATCATTTGGTTCAGAACGGGACATCAGAGTTTTGCTAAACCTTTTTTTTTCTTTTCTTTTTGTTCTTAAATAGTAGAAAAAATTAAACCATAAGTGAGGTCTTTGATTCAAGACCTTGAAAAAAAAAATAGTGCCTGAAGGGTCCTGGAAATTTATTTAATAGTATCTATATGAACCCTGTCTAGAATGTATGTGAATCAGTTTTTCTTAAGACATTTTTACACACAACACTTAAAATGAATCACAATTAAAGGTTGTATCAGCGATTTCTAGCCTAAAACATAAAGTGTCAATTTCAGCTGACCTTTCTTCACGATCCGCTCGCTGCCTGCCCCATAAATTGTCTGTGAAAAAAACGCGTCAGGGAGGCGGAGTGAAAGTCCACAACACCAAACCCCTGACGCTGATTGGTTGGAACACTGTTTGTTTATCTGTGGAAAGGTTGGTAGTGCCGATTGTTTTTTTGGCATATCTCGGACCCTAGGCTGACCAGAGAGACGCGGTTTTTTCACAGACAATTTATGGGGCAGGCAGCGAGCGGATCGTGATGAAAGGTCAGCTGAATTTGACACTTTATGTTTCAGGCTAGAAATCGCTGATACAACCTTTAAATACACCTATGTGCATTTTGAAGTATCGCATCAGAAACAAGTCTTGTTCTTGATCTTGTTGCACAGTATCTGAAATGTTGTTATGGTCATTCTGAAATGCCTGAGCAAAGTCTGTCATCAAAGTATTTCTGTATAATTGCCTCCCAGAACTGTTTCACACGACTGCGTTATCAAACAGCAGGCATCCACCTCTAAAAGCAATGCCCGCATGTTTCTCTGCCAGCAGGAGGCGCTTTTGGGGCGGTAGAAACAGTGGTTTCCCCTGTAATGGCTGCGCTCATGACCGCTACTTTATCAGATAAAATGAAAATACCATCAACAATTTTCTAAAGACAGTCGGTTCCCTTCAAAGACACATTCATATAAAACACCCGCGCTGTTTTGATTTTAAAACGTGCAGTGCTCCTGTTTATTTGACCATCAAGTAAATCAATAAAACAAATAAATCAATGTATGGGAAACACTAATAATGTACAAAACAAAAGGCAGTTTTTGCCTTTTTCTGTCTCATATTGTCTTTTTGTTCTAACTCTGTATTAGAGTTCAGACCACATTTTATGACAAAATAATTGTTATGATTTTTGTTGGCCCAATTGTGCAGCCCTAATCATACATTCTCTCACAGTCGTCCCACCAGTGCACATGTGCGTTCAAGGAGAGTGTGGTGTAGACGGAGCCTTGTTCAAGACACCCTACTTGCATGCCACTTCCAAAGTATAAAATATCTCAGCCATTATTTTGACCCACAGTCATCCAGCTTTGGGCCTCCCAATAAATCTCAGCCAACCGTCCAGTTAACCCTGTTAATTTACTGCCGACACCAATCCAGCCCAAATTAGGGTCGTCACCTTCTGTTCTCAATCTCTCTCTGCACAATCAAAGCATTTTTCTCATTCTTTATTCTTTCTCAGGCTCTCTCATAACATGTATGTTACAGGGTTCAGCTGCATCTGTTTTTCCGATTGTTTCGCCTGAGTGTACGGTTTTAGTGCAGGGATGAAAGGCTGGAGTCAGCCATGCCAAACAATGGATTAGATATATAAGGGAAAGTTCTGGATTAAATGATGCTGAAAGGCAGGAACAAGGAAGCAGCCAATGAGGTGTAGCAGTAGGGTTGATTTGCTGCCACGTCTGTGGTCAGAAACACTGGATGCACAAACATGCACATAAACAGTCGGCTTGCTCTTTACTGTCAGTGGCCTCACAGTCTTTTATGTTCGTCTGTCATGAGGGTCTGTTATGGGGGACTTTCGTATAATTGTGGTATCCGTTAGATCCCAGAAGGCACTTTGGTGCCAGAGAGGGTTAGGTTCTTTGCCTCACATATTTCTACTGGAATTTTAAGATCCGTTCAATCTCTCTCCTCGTTTTTCATCCTCAAACTGGAATCCCTTCAGTCCTGCTTTTTCCTCTCCTCTTCTTCAGGGAACGCTTGCATTCTTTTACTCTTAGTTGTCTCCAGCACTTAACATAGAGAGTTTTGGCATGATGTGCTAGTGTATGTGTGGTGCCCTTTCAAGCAGCTTCTACTCGTAATTTTGAAACCGTGTGGCATTATTGCTGAAATGATTGCTCCTTTTTGTGTGGTTTGGCTGTTGAAGTTAATGGAAAGCAGGATGTATACTCAAAAATGATTTTTCTTTCTCTGTACTTAGAAGTACTTACAAAGTTCCCAGAACTCTTCAGGTGTTGTTTGGATGGATAACAATTTAAAACTATATCCTGACAAGCTTCAAGCTAAATTCTACTGTCAGAATGTGTTGTACTCTTGTAAATGCATATCAAAGACTGACACTGAAGAGAAGAAATTGTTGAATTAAGTTATTTTGGTTTTCTTTGTTTCTTGTAGTTTCATAAGATTACTGATGTTACATAGACCAGCGGTTCCCAAATCCAGTCCTCGCGCCCCACCGCTCTGCACATTTTGCATGTCTCTCTTAGTTAACACACCTGATTCAGATAACCAGCTCATTAGAAGTGAGGTCCGTGCAGGAACTGCGATCCGATTGACATGGTCCCTGCAAAGTGTTCATTGCTCCCTGCTCCCTAAGCGGGGGAAATCTGTTTACTACACTTCGAAACATTCATTCACATATTTGCGCTACGCCACCGCATGTAGCGTCTTCACACACAGATGAAATTTACTAGAGAAGTGTGACATAAGTGCATCTGTAAATAAATGCATTTTAAATTTACGTCTCGCACGCTTTAATAACCTTCAAATGGAACACATACGCTCGCTTTGAACTAATGAATAATGGCGGAATATCCTGTGATGTCCACTTTGAAGGGCAGTAACGTTGGACTGGAACAAATGTCGGAAGCGATGCGTGAAACACACAAAATGTGCAGAGCGGTGGGTCGCGAGGACTGGAATTGGGAACCGCTGACATAGACTATTTTAACAATGTCCTTACTACCTTTCTGGGCCTCGAACGTGTCAGTTGTGTTGCTGTCTATGCCTGATCAGAAAGCTTTTGGATTTCATCAAAAATATCTTAGTTTGTGTTCTGAAGATGAATGAAGGTCTTACAGGTTGGGAACGAGGGTAAAAAATTGACAGAATTTTCATTTTCAGGTTAACTATCTCTTTAATCTACTGCATTAAAGTACATTGAAATGACTGCATTCAACAAATTTACACTAAATGCAATAAAATAATAAAAATAACTTTAATTCAAAAACAGATGCTGCTGTATTTGAGGGGATGCTTAAAATTCAATTAATGTCTTTTTCTCACCTGACTTTCTACTATGGGATTTAAATATATGTGGATGAGCTTTTTTTTATATATATATATATAATACTTTAAATGATTAATTTGAAATATTTTAGTGTCTTGTCCAGTGGATGCAACTTCATGCTAACATTATTGCACTTTTTAATGTTTAAATAATTCAATTTGTTTACATTATATGCAATAAGAGTCAATTATTGGATTGCATTTGTGTAGAAACTAATACAAAGTCCTAAAAGAATGCTAACTAAAGCATAACCAAGCTGAAATTATTAAGTTTAGGGATGCACAATAAATCTTACCATTTGATTTCTTGAAAATGGTAATAATAGCTAGATTTACAATATTGAAAAACTGTAAAAATGCACCATATCAGGCCACAAGAATGGTCCTTTTAGAGATTAATTTATCTGTATCAGGAAATAATAATTATTCAATGTTTGTCAGCGGCTATTTGCACTAAGTGAAAATAGCATATTTTCTTAGCGATAAATGCTATTTACTTTAAGTGCAAATAGTGATAAATTCTATTTACACTGTAAAATAGCAATATTTTCTTTGCAATAATATTAGTTTGATGCTATTTATACTTCTTGATCTCATGATAAAAACGTACATATGGTAGGTTTTATGTGACGTTGGTTTTGTATGTGTCACCACAATTCTGACTTGAAATGCCCATTGAGTAGTGCTATATATCTTCACGATGCCATAGAAGAACCTTTTTTGTCTAAATGGTTCCTTAAAGAGCCTTAAACATCTGAAGAAACTTTCAGTTTCACAAAAGGTTCTTTGTGGGAAAAGAAGGTTCTTCAGATTATAAAAAGGTAAGAAAGAGATGGTTCTTGAAAGAACCTTTGACTGAATGGTTCCTTGTAGAACCAAAAATGGCTCTTGTGTGGCATCGCTTGAAGAACCTTTTAAAGAAAAACCTTTTTACTGAAAAATCTTGGTTGGTAGTGTCTCTACTTTTAGTTAGTTGCTCCACAACACTGTCCATCACATTCATACTCATGTATACACACATCTATACACCCGCTGTGCCTGGCGCAGGGGGTCTTTTTCCTCTAATGGTCCTCTGTGATCTTTGTAAAGTGTAGTTCAGGTAGAGGTACAGTCTCTAGAGAGTGAGCTAAGAGAGGAAAAGATAGCAGGAATATCCATTAGTCCCACTTCAGGGGGTGTAGGGTATCCTGGGAAAAGTGGCGTGTACAATAAGGGCTCTGATGCAGAGGTGTGTGGTGTTGGTTTTCTCGCCCTTCTGAGGCACAGGCCCGTCCTTGTATGGCTGAGCCTGGCGGAGATGGGCTGAGGAGGGCTTATTCATCCCGCCTGCTGTCTCTTGTTTTTTACTCCCTCTCTTTTGCTTTTCCACATTGCTCAGTTTGGTCAGACCCTCAACTCCTCCGCTCCTCCCTCCTCACGTCCTGGTGGCCGTACAGGCACAGAGACGGCTATTGTACCAGTCTCCTCTCCTCCTCTGCTCTCTCTATTGCTCTCTTTCACTCTTCATCTTCTCCATCATTCTTTGAGAGGGTGATAGACGACGAGAAAGTGACATGAGGGCGACACACATAGAAGTTGTTTTGGAAAGATTCAGGAAGTCTGATGATGTTTCTGGTGAAAGGCTGCACAAAGTGCTTTTGAATCCACTTCCTGTGCTAGGCGAAAAATGTTTTCCAGGAGCTTGAACATAATGGCTACAGCACTCTTAGGCCTGTCTTGTGTATTTATTTTGGCATACATTTTGCCAGGTTACAGTGTTCACACTGCCCACACAAGCAGAGCGCGCTGGAGTTTTTGCAAAATAAGCTTTTATAAAACGTCTTACAATGCTGGAGTGAACTGCCTATTGCAAGCCACACAAAGTTTATATCATTTCATGTGGATTATCATTTGAATGTTTTTATGATGGATGGATGCACTTTATTGGACTTCAAAATCTCAACACCCAAGCTTGGAAGAGCCAAGACATTTAATATAACTCTGACTCTGTTTGACTGAAAGATGATAATCATATACACCTAGGATGGCTTGAGGGTGAATAAATTATGGAGTAGCTTTTATTTTTGGGTGAACTATTCCTTTAAGGATATCAAGTTACCATAGAATAGAAGCAGTGCCATGAACCTTGTAAACAATAGTTGTTGTTTGGACCACATTTTGGCTGGTACGTTGAGGACTTTCTACAATCTCTCCTCAGCCTATCACTTTTCCTCATCCTCCTCAAGGGCTGTCATTTGGGAATTTTCATGTTTACCACACATACACACACACACACACACACACACACACACACACACACACACACACACACACACACACACACACCTGGAGGAGGAAAACAGTGGGAGGAGAAACGTGTGTTCAGTCCATTAGGATATGCCCATGCTGATCGTGCTACTCTCGGGAGAGAGATGCGCAGCCAAACCTAAGAGTGGCTTTGGCAACAGATCACTCCCTCCACCATTGCTATTAGTGCCCGATCGCCCAGCTGGGTTGCCTGTGACGACCGTTTTGTGGTTGCTGAGGGTTGCCATAGTGGCAGGCCTCATCCTGTGAAAGGGCTTAAGGGTTCAGATATAAATAAGCAAAGCAGCAAGCTGGTTTACCAGAGTACCTGTGCACGAAACAGGGGCGAAGATGCTCTAAACTGCTTTCCAAGCTGTGCGCTAGTGTTGTCACGGTACCAAAATTTCAGTATTCGGTACCAATACCATTGAAATTCCACGGTTCTCGGTACCAATTTCGGTACCAAAGCAAAACACAATAACATATTAATTGAGCAACACACTATTTTTTTATTAATAAAAAAAATAAAATGTACAAAAAACAGTGCCATTATACTAATGTAAAATTTTGTTAAAAGTTTTTTCACTGGTTAAAAAAGTATTTGTAAACATTTTAGTAATGAAATAACATCTAAATAAATTACAGGCATAAAAAATGTAAACAAGCTTCACCCAAAACTTTTTGTCATATTTCTGCTGCTGTTGCTGAAAAACATCTGTACTGTTGTCTGTTTTAGAGTTCGCTGGGGTCTTTCATGATCTTCCTTAATCTGCAACTGTAAAAAGAAATATAATATACTTAAGTAAAGCCATGGCCTAAGTCTGACCAGATGCAACATTAGATCATTGACACCAGCAAAATATGAATTTTCAGTAAAAAACTAACCTCAGCTGTTATAATAAATTAAGATAAGATTACATATATTAAGACAAGTGTCTATCACAGATGAAAACTGCAGTATTAAAAACACTTTACAATTTTCATTTGTTAGATAACATCGCCTAACAATAAACAGTAGTTACATGGCAATTATTCTTCGTGAGGTTAGGCTAATTTCAACATTTACTAATGCATAAAATCATGTTAATCTGTTAAACATGAACAAACATGATCATGTCTTTTTGTATTAAATAACATTCACAAACATGAATTAATGTTGTAAAAATATGTTTCACTTACTTTAAGTTTATGTTAGATGATGCATGAATTTAATCTTATTTTAAAGTATTACCAAACTAAACAGGGGATAAAACGTGTTTTATTTGATTGTACTTTTATTCAATCCAAACTGCATTCATATTTATCCAGTCAAGAATAAACCTAGAACGTTTTCTGACAGACTCATATTAAGGACAAAAACATTATTAACGACATATACATTTGTACACTCTCTAACACATATATTTTGGATACACATGTCATTTGTGTAAAAAATAGTAAATACATCATGTCCTTATTTTTTTTACTCTAACAAAAGTTATAGGAGCGTTGGTTCAAATTCATTCTAAGGCCCAGCATATTAGAGTTAGCCGCGCTTATGCTAACGATTCACTACACAAACGGTGATGTTTATTTCAGTCTGACATTCAAATTAAAATATGCAATAATGCTCTAAATATGAAATTAAAATGAAACTTACCTTACTTGAACTCTTTCATTTGATCCCGGAGTCGATCTTTGAGGTGTTTTTAAGTTTGATGTTTCCTCCTTTCGAGAGAACCTAGACGACATCTTTTGCAAATAGTTTTTTGATGATCTATGATGTTCGCCTTGTTCAGCCGCAAATCCAAACTATTTGGAGCAAGCCTGGCTCTTCTTTGTCAACAAGTGGAGTCAGAGCCGCGGCATCAGCAGCACCGCTGAATAGAGCGCAACTGTGCAGTGCGTGAGAGCGCACCTTTTGTATAGCGTATCAAGAACCGGGTTGACCGGATAGTCGGTACCACCGGTACTTAAGAAAACCTGGTACCGTAACGTTTGAATTTTTTTAGTACCGAATTGGTACCGAAGTACCGGGACTTTTGACAACACTACTGTGCGCTAATTTAATGTGTTTAAACATGGATATAGTTATGTTGAAAAATAGCTGCAATGTAAGCTATTTTAATAATATAAAACAAGTTTTTCCACTATAAAGATCCTGGATTCATGGATCTTAAAGGGATAGTTCACTCAAAAATGAAAATTTGATGTTTATCTGCTTACCCCCAGAGCATCCAAGATGTAGGTGAGTTTGTTTCTTCAGTAGAACACAAAAGAAGACTTTTAACTCAAACCGTTTCAGTCTGTCAGTCATATAATGGCAGTCAATGGTATCCACAGCTTTGAGAGTCAAAAAAACATAAACCGACAAAACCAAATTAAACCCTGCGGCGCGTGACGGTACATTGAGGTGTTAACCCTAAGACACAAAATGATCGGTCTGCTGTGCAAGAAAATGAACAGTACAAACATCAAGTCATCAAGTCAATACAGTGTTTTATATTTGCAGTATTTTTTTTTTAACCTCTGATTCACCGCTATGTTCAACTGTTTAACAAGTAAAAATTATATAAATGCTATTCAGTTTTTTGCACAGACCGATCGTTTTGTGTCTTAACACATCAATGTATCGCCACGAGCTGCAGGGTTTAATTTGGATTTGTCTGTGTATGTTATTCTTTGACTCTCAATTAGAGTTGGGGTATTCGGACTTGTACTCGGACTTGAGTACAGTTTTTAGGAGACACGGACTCGGATGCATTTTGATTTGGACTTGACTCAGACTCAAGCTTTTCGGACTCTGGAATTATTGCTGAGTCCAGCCGACAATTGACAGTTGACGGACATTTTACTGACTCGATGCATTATTACGAAAGTGACATTCAGTGTGGGCACGTGTTTAAAAGTCTTGCCAGTACTTGAAAGCCTGCTTGTTTCTTTGCATACACACACACCCCAAAGCGTCATCACCCGAAAATGCCTCTCAGTCAGCGTGTGAATGCTGAATTAAGTTTTCTTTTGCATGTTATTGCTACACGCTTACACGAAAAGTAATGTCAAAACGCACCGTCTTGGAGAGTATTCATGCACATGCAGTCGGTTTTGTCTTGAGTGAATTTGAACAGTTGGGAGAAATACAGATGTGACAAAATATATGATCGGTGCATCCGGTCTTAAAGCGACAGCAGCATAAACCTGCTGCAGCAGACTGCATCATATTACATTTACCTATTTTGTCTCACAATTCAGAATTTTTTTATAGGTCGTTTATATGATGTATTTCGGACTTTATAACTCCACAGTAGCGAGTTTGTCAGTTCTGAGGTGAAAAATGCCAGAAGTGTGAGATATAAACTGATTTTGAGCTCAGGGGAAAAGGGAGAATGTCTTTTCTTATCAGATTTGTGAGATATAATCTCGGAATTGGGAAATAAAGTCAGAATTTTGAAATATAAACATAGACTGCTATACTTTAACTTTTTTCATCCAAGAAAAAAAATGTAAAATGCCATCTACTCTTTCTAAAGTCTTACCATTCGTCATAAACACAGCCACAATCAGAGATAAGAGGTGTATTCTCTGCTCCTCAGGTCTCATTTACTAAGCTTCCTACCCACCCCGTTGAATTTATACATTTACTATATAACAACAAATAAAGTCCTGTCCTATAATTTTTCACATTCTAAAAGCTGTTTCACTCTGAAATATGTCACAATACATACGCTATAACTTCTGTTACATGACTTTAAGTTTGCTGAGCAGGACACTAATTATGAGATGGTGTGAAATCCAAAATCAAAATGGCAATATGCAATAGAGGTAGCTTTTGTTACATTTAAATTGTCATTGCCTTATTCTAGTTGTAAAGGTTAAAACAAGGTTAAGATACTGACAAACAGTAGTGTTTAGTTGGACTCGGACTCGACTCTGACTCGACCCATTTGGACTCGGACTTGAGTCCGACTCGCCCCGTTTTGGACTCAGATTCGACTCGGGCTCGAATGGTTAAAGACTTGGACTCGACTCGGACTCGACCCATTTGGACTCGGACTGGACTCGGACTCGACTCGGACTCGAATGGTTAAAGACTCGGATTCGACCCATTTGGACTTGGACTTGAGTCCGACTCGCCCCGTTTTGGACTCTGACTTGACTCGGACTCGAATGGTTAAAGACTTGGACTCGACTCGGACTCGACCCATTTGGACTCGGACTTGAGTCCGACTCGCCCCATTTTGGACTCTGACTCGGACTCAAATGGTTAAAGATTCGGACTCAACTCGGACTCGACCCATTTGGACTTGGACTTGAGTCCGACTCGCCCCATTTTGGACTCTGACTCGACTCGGACTCGAATGGTTAAAGATTCGGACTCGACTCGGACTCGACCCATTTGGACTTGGACTTGAGTCCGACTCGCCCCATTTTGGACTCTGACTCGACTCGGACTCGAATGGTTAAAGACTCTGACTCGACTCGGACTCGACCCATTTGGACTTGGACTTGAGTCCGACTCGCCCCATTTTGGAGTCTGACTCGACTCGGACTCGAATGGTTAAAGACTCGGACTCGACCCATTTGGACTCGGACTTGAGTTCGACTCGGCCCATTTTGGACTTTGATTCGACTCGAACTCGAATGGTTAAAGACTCTGACTCGACTTCTCTCAATGCTGTGGATCCCATTGACTGCCATTATATGACTATATACTGTTTAGTTTCTTGCACAGCAGACCGATCATTTTGTGTCTTAGGGTTAACACCTCAATGTATCGTCACGCGCCGCAGGGTTTAATTTGGTTTTGTCTGTTTGTTTTATTGACTCTCAAAGCTGTGGATACCAGTGACTAGCATTTTATGACTGACAGACTGCAACGGTTTGTGTTCTACTGAGGAAACAAAGTCACTTACATCTTGGATGCCCTGGGGGTAAGCAGATAAACATCACATTTTCATTTTTGGGTAAACTCTCTTTAAAGGTTCTTCATGGGACCATAGATTGCAATAAAACTTATTTTATAAAATAGAGTTTATTATGGATATGTGATGTTTACGTTCATATTACTCTCATTTCCTCATTTGTTTTCACTTAGTGTGACTCAGTGGCTTTTTATCTCTTCTTCCTCTCTCTCAATCAGTTGAGCTGGGTGGAGCGGCCCTGCTCTTATAAATGCTCCCCTCTATTTAGTGCTTGGTGATGGCAGACCATCCGCCGTGTTTGCGTGTGCATGCGTGTTTGTGCATGCTGGAGTTCATTCACTCGGGGGTGTGGCTCACTGGAGCACTCGCTTGCGGTCTCTGCCTCAGAACACAAATAAAGGCTTGGCCCGCAGCGGACGGTCGATCAGTTACTGTTCCAGCCTCAAAACAAGTCTCTTTCCCGTCAGCTTCCTTTCTTTCTTAGACTGCTCCTCCAGGAAGATTTAAGAAGATCTGCTCTTCCAGAGCACAGACTAAAATCATTTTTGGCTTGGTCTGTCACCCCCCCCCCCCGCCCCTCCCATCTTTCTTCCTTTTTCTCGCTTCCTCAGACGTTCCAAAGGGACAAAGTGCTATTTCAGGTTGAACTTAAAAACATAGGGGCTCTGTTGAGCTTGGCATTAAAAGTGTGTTAGACACAATTAGTCTGCTTTTGATAAATATAGAAGTTTATCACCATGCTGGCTCATGGCAACTGATCATGATCGTGCAGACATGAGGGCTGTTGATTTTTAGTGCCATTTTACTGAATAGACCTGAATGAAGTGGCAACATTCCATAAGATGTCAAGGTAACCAAGAATCTTTTTCTTGCTCACGTCACATCAGGCTCCATGAAATGAAATTTTAAAGAGGCATTTCATGTTCATGTTTCAAACCTTATTTTTTGTTAAACAAAAAGAAAAATGTTCCAATAATCCATACAGTGGAAGTCAATGTCAATATCTTCTTTTTGTGGGAAAACTTCTGGCCTCAACTTCAGCCACTTTTCGTTATTGTATTTTATTTATATAGTTAAAAGTTTATGTCCCATGATGGCTTGCAGACAGTCTGCATTACATAATTTTTACGCACACCATCTGTCTCTACACAGACAATGCTTGGTCCACCAGGTAGTGTACACATCCAAGACATCCATCTACACTCATGGTCAAAGAGACTTTGAAAGTCTTGTGGACTAAACTATACTAGAAAAAATGGGCTTTTAAATGGTTTTCACTTAGAAATTATAGATTTCAAAAAAAAAAAAAAAAAAAAAGGCAAGTGAATTAAATGTAAAAACTTTGAATTCAAAAAACTATGGAAGCACATTTTTGCCACTGAATAAAAATTAATAAAGGCACTTAACTTTTTATCTTACAATTCAGACTTTTTTCTCACAATTTTAAGTTTACATCTCATAATTCTTTTTCTCGGAATTGTGAGTTATGAAGTCAGAACTGCAATATATACTCATTGTGTGATATAAACTCACAGTCTCACAATTCTGACTTTTTTTTCCTCAGAATTAAGATAATTGCGAGTTGTAAAGTCGTTTTTTTCTCCTCATAATTTAAATTGCATAAAAAATGTCAGAATTCCGAGGTATGAACTCAAGAAAAAAGAAAGGTCAGAATTCCGAGATATAAACTCGGAAATACAAGAAAAAAGGTCAAAATTGCAAGAAAAAAGGTTATAATTCCAAGATATGACCTCGAAATTGTGAGGAGAAAAGTCAGAATTGCAAGAAAAAAGGTCAAAATTCTTAGATATGAAATCTAAATTGAGAAAAAAAGTAATTTACAAGAAAAAAAAATCAGGTCAGAATTACGAGATTTAAACTCAGAATAGCAAGGAAAAAAAGCCAGAATTTGCAGAAAAAAGGTCAGAATTCCGAGAAATGAACTCTGAATTACAAGAAAAAAGGTCAGAATTCCAAAGATATGAACTCGGAATTGTGAGGGGGAAAAAGTCAGAATTGTGAGAAAAAAGGTCAGAATTCTGAGTAATGAACTCTGAATTTGGAGAAAAAAGGTCAGAATTGCAAGAAGAAAGGTTAGAATTCCAAAAAATTTACTGGGAATTACAAGAAAAAAAGGTCAGAATTGTGAGATATAAACTCGAAATTGTGAGAAAAAAGTCAGAATTGTGAGATATTAACTCTGAATTCTGAGATATGAACTCGAAATTGTAAGAAAAAAGTCAGAATTGTGAGATATAAACTCGAAATTGTGAGGAAAAAAGTCAGAATTGTGAGATATTAACTCTGAATTCTGAGATATGAAGTCGAAATTGTAAGAAAAAAGTCAGAATTGTGAGATATAAACTCGAAATTGTGAGAAAAAAGTCAGAATTGTGAGATATTAACTCTGAATTCTGAGATATGAACTCGAAATTGTAAGAAAGTCAGAATTGTGAGATATAAACTCGAAATTGTGAGAAAAAAGTCAGAATTGTGAGATATTAACTCTGAATTCTGAGATATGAACTCGAAATTGTAAGAAAAAAGTCAGAATTGTGAGATATTAACCTCGGAATTCTGAGATATGAACTCGAAATTGTAAGAAAAAAGTCAGAATTGTGAGATATTAACCTCGGAATTCTGAGATATGAACTCGGAATTGTGAGAAAAAAGGTCAGAATTGTAAGGAAAAAGGTCAGAATTCTGATGTATGAAATCGGAATTTTGAAAAAAAAAAAAAGTCATTTACAAGAAAAAATTCTTGAAAGGTCAGAATTATGAGATATAAACAGAATAGCAAGGAAAAAAGAATTTGCAGAAATAAGGTCAGAATAATGAAAAAAGGTCAGAATTGCGAGGTTAAAAAAAGTTATTGTGAGGTTTTATCTCTTTCTTTTTTTTTTTCACAATTGCGAGTTTACATCTCGCAACTCACTTTTTTCACCAAATTGCATAATACAAACTCGCCATTCTAACTTTTCTTATTGTGAGACATAAACTAGCGTAAAGTCAGAATTGCAAGATATAAACTTTGAAAATCTTTGAAAAATTTTTACTTTTTTTTTTACTGCTTTCTGAACATATAAATTATACTCTGCCTTTAATAAAGCTATAATTTGTCTAATTAAGTCTGAGAAGACAGAGAAGTGTTATGATTTTATTCTGTAAATGTTTCAAATGTCCTTTCCACCACATTATAAATTGCACGAGATGTAGTGGAAATCAGTTTTTTTTTTTTTTCGTTCTTTGTGAGCACATGCAGTTGTCCCCAGATAGTGATAGCGTCTTCAGTCAGAATGACAGTAAAATGATTATAATGACAAGAAACACAATCAGTAACTCTTAATCAGAATGGAAGAAAACAAGGAACAAGGTTCAGGGCTTGGGGAAAAAAAAAGAGAGACATTAAACCCCTAACGCCCACATGACAACATCCCTAGAAACAGTTACTATGGCAGTGATTTTTCTGAAGAAAAGAAGAACATAAAGAAACTGAAGGCAGACACAAAGAAAGTGATACCGAGACCAGAAGTAGAGAACAGGAGACACGGTTCATCCAGGTGGCTCCTATCAAGCAGTGGTTTATAAAGCTCACTAATTACTCCATAAACTCCATCTTCTCTGTCAAGCAGCAAGGCTGACGAAGGTTTAGATGGAGATCATTATCTCTATTAGCACGAGTGATACAGAGCCTCTCTCAGACGCCGAGCCAGACATTGAGCGTTAATTCAATGACTTGATGTTTTTCTTTAGTCATTTCTTTCCCATTCATTCTGCAGACCACACAGTCACATCTTGCCTCTGTTTGGACGCATTCCCTCTTTTCACCGGGATAAAAGCGTGGTAATGGTGAATTACCATTTATATTGTTCAGAATTGTTCAGGATCATTTCAGGTCTCTTTGTTCTGTATGTACACACTTTAATATACTTGTCATAACATTTAACATGCTTCAAGCTTCTATGACTTGCATGTGAAGCATTTCATACATAAAAGAGACCTTAAAACATGGAAAAAATGCTGGAAAAAAGATTAACTCCCACCCATTTAAGGACAGTCAGACATGGTAGCTAGAGGCGACTGTGGCGAGTTTTTGTCACTCAGTTTTTGGGGTTGAATTCAAATGTGGGAAGGGGGTTGAGGGCCGTAATAATCTTCATGATGAGGTCCACAGCTTTAACAAGGTCCTAATGAATGCCAGATGCCTAATGAGTTTGATTCCCGGCTAAAGTTGGACCACTTTCTCACTCTTCATTAGAACAGAAGTGTGTGCTAGTGTTGTCCAGCATGCTATGCACTCTGAGGCTACTTTATTAGGTAGCGCTGGTTACGACCACCGTGTGCACGAGAACAACCTGAATTCCTTGTGGCGTTCTCAGAGGAGTTGAAAATATGCCCTTGGCATTGTTCTCCTTTTCCATGTAACATAGTTTCTGGCCACACAAATGCAAACGTCTCGGTTCACCTCATTTACAACATGACGCTTTAGTCTGCTGGCAGTATTTACTTATGAAAGTGTGGACTGTAAAACAAGCACATTAGGGAAAAACTGCAATCCAGTTGCACACCAATAGTCATAATCTCCACCCGTCAGATCAGTGGAGTACTTCAGGTGGTATGCAAGACTAATATTATAAAACTTATCAATAAAAACACTAAATATTATTCCGTAATGGTGGTTCTTGGCGTGTGATTGTGGCTTTTATATACAGTTGAAGTGAAAAGTTTACATACACCTTGCAGAACCTGCAAAATGTTAATTATCTTACCAAAATAAGGGATCATACAAAATGCATGCTATTTTTTTTATTTAGTACTGACCTGAATAAGATAAATGATGTACACATAAGACATTTACATATAGTCCACAAGAGAAAATAACTTGAATTTATAGAATTTACCTTGTTCAAAAGTTTACATACACTCAATTTTTAATACTATGTTGTTATCTGAATGATCCACAGCTATGTTTTTTTTGGTTTGTTTAGTGATAGTTGTTCATCAGTCCCTTGTTTGTCCTGAACAGGTAAACTGCCTGCTGTTCTTCCAAAAAAATGATTTCAGGTCCCACAAATTCTTTGGTTTTTCAGCATTTTTGTGTATTTCATCCCTTTCCAACAATGACTGTATGATTTTGAGATCCATCTTTTCACACTGAGGACAACTAAGGGACTCATATCCAACTATTTCAGAAGTTTCAAATGCTCACTGATGCTTCAGAAGGAACACGATGCATTAAGAGATGGGTGGTGAAAACTTTTTGAATTTAAAAGTCAGGGTAAATGTAACTTTTTTTTAGTCTTCTGGGAAACATGGAAGTATCTTGTGAAGCTTCTAAAGGGCAGTACTAAATATAACAAATATGATATTTAGGCAAAATTAGAATCTTCATTAACTTCAAAAGTTTTCACCCCCTGGCTTTGCATTGTGTTTCCTTCTGGAGCATCACTGAGTGTTTGAACCTTCTGTAATAGTTGCATATGAGTCCCTCAGTTGTCCTCAGAGTGAAAAGATGGATCTCAAAATCATACAATCAATTTGTGGGACCTGAAGGATTTTTCTGAATAACAGTGGGCAGTTTAACTGTTATTTTAACTGTACTAAAGCAGTACTAAATTGAAAAAATATGATTTTTAAAGTCAGTGTTTAAACCTTCTGTAATAGTTGCAAATGAGTTGTCCTCTGTGTAAAAAGATGGATCTCAAAATCATAGTGATTGTTGGAAAGGCTTCAAATATACACACATGCAAAAAACTAAAGAATTTGTGGGACCTTAAGGGCTTTTTTAAAGATCAGTGGGTAGTTTAACTGTTCAGGACAAACAAGGGACTCATGAACAACTATCACGAAACAACAACAACAACAAAAAAAAAACACAGCTGTGGACCATTGAGGTAACAACAAAGTATTAAGAATCAAGTGTATGTAAACTTTTGAACAGGGTTATTTTTATAAATTCAACTATTATTTTCTCTTGTGGACTATGTCTGAATATCTTATTCAGGTCAGTACTAAATAAAAAATAACATGAATTTTGAATGATCCCTTTTATTTTGGTAATAAATAGCATTTTGCCGATTCTGCAAGGTGTATGTAAACTTGTGACTTTAACTGTTTTAAATGAGTCTAGTCTGTAAAATAGCCACTCTGTGGATGTTTTTGAGGTTACTGCAGAATTTAACATTTTTAAACTTCATCAACTGTAGTGAATAGCAGTCTGTGGAGGTCAGCTCTGTGTGAGCTGCGGGACCCAGCACAGCTGGCATCAACTACTGTGCCATACCAGATTCAACTAAACATGCAAACCATGTCTGCATGTAGTTTGTTGCTAATATAAGATGCCTATCCGTTAGTTACATTTTGGTTAATTTTTTTTAGTCAATGCATACATTCCTTTCAGCTGCATAGTTGCTCTTACTTGATTAAACATAATAACATTGTTGTGACACTATTGGGTCAGCAACATGTCACAGTGTCTGGAGTAGGGACACGCAAACACATGCTTAGAATTTCTCTCTCATCGTCTCTGCTTAAGTGTTTGTCTACACGTGCTGAATGTCTGTGTCTGATGTTCTTTTACTAAATCTGCGTGTCTGTAAACTACACTCTCACGCAAATCACACACATCTGAATGAGATCACAGTCACATGCCTTATATCTGCCTGTTGATGATAGTCTTTATTCGTGTTTAAGGAAAAAGAAGGGTGTAGGCTATAGATTTAAATAGAATCCTGCAGCATACAGTGTGTTAATCCGATAATCTGTTTTTCACACTTTTTTTTTTTTTACATTTTCTGACGAACCTACTTTTTCATACTTATTCCACTGGTCCAATTTGTACACAATTTGCCATGTACAGTATCGTCTAGCTTAGTGACTCTCAACTGTTTTGACTCCCCATTGTCCATAATGATGTTCAAAGGCCTGACACTCCTAGTTTCTGTAGATTAAATAGCTAATCCACTCTTTTTTTTAACCAGGACAAGTCATGAAAATGAATTGATCTACTGAAGAAGAAAAAAGATTGTCTAATTTTATCATCTTAAGGTCCACCTAAAGGGATACTAATCCCAAAAATAAAAATTGGTCCCTGATTTGCTCACCCTCATGATGTACACCCTCACCCTAGGTGTGTATGACTGTTCTTTCAGACGAATACAATCTGAGTAATATTAAAAATGTCCTGACTCGTTCAATCTTTAAAATGGCAGTGAATAGCTGTTGAGATTTTGAAGTTAAATAAAGTGCATTCATCCATCATAAAAATCACTCCACACGGCTCTATAGGGTTAATAAAGCCTTCTGAAGCCATTTGATGTGTTTGTGTAAGATATTTAAGACTTTATAAACAGTAATATTTTGTTTTCGCTAACTGTTGTACGCACATTCATGAGAGAGTGGCGTTCCAGCTGATGACGTAGGACATAGGCGAACAGTTGATTCATTTCAAAAGACCTTTATCAACCTCCCAGAGCTGTGTGGAGTGCTTATTATGATGGATGGATACACTATATTGGACTTCAAAATCTTAACAGCCATTCACTGCCATTATAAAGCCAGAGTCAAGAAATTCTTTATTATAAACATTTGTATTCGTTTGAAAAAAAGAGAGTCATATACACCTAAAATGGCTTGAGGGTGCATTCTCAGAAAAAATGGTACAAAAGCTGTAACTGCGGTGGTACATTTTCATAAGGTGCACTTTTGTACCTTTTAGGTACTAATATTTACCTTTAAGATACCAACATGGACTCTTTGGGTAGAAAGGTGTTTGAGAAGTGGTCAAGAATCACTGATCTAGTGACTTTCTTATTTATTTTTAGTAGACGTATATCTTCTGTACACATTTAAGAAGATTCTGAGGACACAAGCAAATGTAATACATTTCCAGAAGAGGTGGATCAATGAAATAACCAGGAAATCCTCATAACTCCCAATTTCCCCAATCTGTTGTCACCAGTGATTTATAAATATTATTTTTCCTTTAAAAACGTTGCTAATCATTGTCAGTAGAGGATATTTCCGTTTCCACAGGGAGCACTGATTAATAAACGCTGAAATTCTCTTTATGTCAGTATCCGTTTCTCCATTCATCATGTGATGATCTTTCCCTGAGGTAAACGAATGTTACTTGCAGCCGGTGGTGATGTAATGCTCTCAAAAGCCTTGTTTTCCTCATTTTCATGTTTTTCGTATCAGTGTGATGCAGCTTAGGGTTAAAGATCTGGGTGGGTGAACCAAAGTCTGTTGGTTCAAGCTCCACACAGGTTCTTAAGAGGTTTTGTGAAACACCCACCATGCACCATGAAGATTAGGGTCAATTTAACTAGTTTTGTGTTCTGGGAAACATGTAAGCATCTTCTGTAGCTTCTGAAGGGCAGTACTAAATAATAATAAAAAAAATATTTAGGCCAAATAAGAAAAATGTACACATCTTCATCCTGTTCAAAAGTTTTCACCCCCATCTCTTGAAACATTGTGTTTCCTTCTGAAGCATCAATGAGTGTTTGAACCTTCTGTAATAGTTGCATATGAGTCCCTCAGTTGTCCTCTGTGTGAAAAGATGGATCTCAAAATCATAGTCATTGTTGGAAAGGGTTCAAATACACAAAAATGTTAAAAAACCATATAATTTGTACCTGATGGATTTTTCTGAAGAACAGTGGGCAGTTTAACTGTTCAGGACAAACAAGGGACTCATAAATAACTATCACTTGTTAAACACCCACCATGCACTGCTCCAATCAAACCATTCAATATTTAAACATGAAAAATGCTTACTACATCATTTGTAAACCCTGATCACAGCGAGAGTTTTTCTCTCTACATCTCTTCAAAGCTCTGCTGAAGTTTTGGCTGCAGCGAGTGCATTGGACCCCAGTGCCCAAACTCAAAGTGCACTGTGTTTATTTTTCCCCCTGCATGTGCTGAACTGCGTCCTCTGATGCGTATTCATGCCATATGCACCACACCAAAATGAATCATGTGGCGGGAAGCCCCAAACTGAATTGTTATAGCTTGCATGTGGGAGGGGGAGTCATCATGCACACGTGTGTGCCGCGAGGGTGCTAAATCAAAATCCCTGGCACAATGAGTGCGGTTTTTACATTATTATCCTAAACAAACCCGTGGCACGTCACTATAAAAAAACACTCACACGTTGAGTAGCTTTGGGAAATGGAGCCATCATAAAAAAAATCAAGCTAAATCTAGTCACAGGCCATTTTGTGCACATGTATGGAAAAACCAGACTGTGTAAGAAAGGGGAGATGGACCTCTCACAGAAAAATGAATAAGAGAACTTGTAAAGCTCGATATAGCGCCTGTATGTAAGGAAGTCCCAACTTTTTAATGCCAACAAAGCCTGTCATTTTTACAACTACAAATCTCAAGCACATTAGCTGGAATAGCCTAAAATATGTTTTTGAAAAGCACCTCAACATTGTCTTTGAAGATGCTTTAAAGGGAACACCGGATATTAAGAGTTGTATAGCTTAATATAACAAATGATGTCTCTAACTGAAATATGCAGCAGAGAACCCATGTAAGAATTAGGGAGTCTAAACACTCCAGATATCGAGTGAAATCTGCGCTGAGAAACTCCTTCAGTGGCTGTGGCCTCATGACAATCGTCTGCATGTTTACATCCTGTCAGGATGGCATCTAGCGTTTCTTGTCTCTGCCGTTTGTAAGCTCTTTCAGTAGCTGTGGTCTACTAAAAGCCTCAAAGGCATCAGGGCTGAAGTGAATAGAACAAAGACGCAGGTCTTTAGGAAGTTTTATTCATTCACAGGCATCTTCCCATTCTTCCCTCCTCTTCTTATCGCTAGGAAAGCAGTGAAGCTTCTCATTGTCCTTCGACTGAAAATTACAACCAAAAGCTGCACAATGTGGCATTGTATCAGTATTTTATTTCATTTTCTGAGTTGTGTTGCAGTAAAAATAGCAACAGATAGCGACAGAAGCTCAACGAGTGCAACTGTCCAAAATATGTATAAAACGATGTGAATTTAAAAAAAAAAATTAAGTAAATATTTAATGGGTTTTCTACTACATAAAGTAAGATACATCATTTACATTATATTAAGCCATACAAGTCTTATACCAGGGGTTCCCTTTAAATAAATACAGAAATAAATAGATAAAAAATTGAAAATGTAAATACTTTTATATTTCTGTAATTACATTAGTGAACATTGTTGCTCTTGTTTTTAATAGAAAATGAAATGCAATCATTTATTGTATTTTCTATTCTGATCTTGAAAGAAAATCATATTTGTAGCCTTATAAAATGAACTGGTTGTACCACACAAGTATTGGTGTCTAAAAGCTGAAATTATCCAAAGTTAACAAACTTACATTTGTAACCATGGACCCCCTAAGCATTCCATTGATGTATGATTTGTTAAGATTTAATATGTGAAAATCTAGAATCTGAGGGTGCAAAAAAAAAACACACTGAGAATATCACCTTTAAAGTTGTCTAAATGAAGTTCTTAGCAATGCATATTACTAATCAAAAATTAAATTTTCAATGTATTTTTGGCGATTGCTACAATACCTACTTAAATATGCTACTTAAGACTGGTTTTGTGGTCCAGGGTCAAATTTGTGTAAAATTTGTCTACATTGAAGCCCTGCAGCTCCTGTGATGCACAGCTGATAGCAGGACTAATTGAAACTGTTATGAAGAGGACAAGAAACAAACTCACTCATGTGCTGCAAGTGCATGATTTTATCAGAAGAGACATGATACATTAATCACCTTTACACCTACATGTTCTTTTAAATTACAAAAAAAAAAAAGTTATGGTAACCATAGCTTTCATTAAAACACCATAGTTACTACAGTTATTTTTAGTGATATGGCTATTTTTTTACATTCAAGACATTTGTTACTGTGGTAACATGGCATTAGACATGAATATGAATTGACATGTTCTTAACACCTCCTCTTTACTTCAGGAAAAAATACGTTTTGATGGACACACGGCCCAAGGTTTATAGGTTTCCATTGTTGTCTACATGACTTTTAGTAAATTCTAAATTGTCAGATTTTTTTGTGCATGACCTTATTGTTATTCATGAGCCAAGCGTCACCATTTTGAGTCATCACAAGTAAATCTGTGTGCTCGCCACTTTTAAAACCAAAGTGCCATGGTCTTGTAGATAGTCTTGTGCGTGTGAATGTGCAGTGTATGTGCAGTGTTGTCCTGAGGATGTTTAGTGGTCCTGATTACAGTACAGATGAAAGCTAATCAGCCGTAGTGACCTGTGCCAGCCAGAGGAAAGACTTAAGTATGTGTGTGTGAGTGTGTTTGGGCTTTGAGGAAAAGCCTGTGATTGCACATGGACTTCCTTTCCTTTCCTTCTCATAACCTCCGTCCAACACAAACACAGCTTACATCCTCACACACACAGGGCAAGAAGGGAATGCACCCTTTCCCCAGTAAAGCAACACTTCACCAACACTATAAATGGTCAAGGACAAAAGCGATTGACCTGTTTGCGTTTTATTGGCCACCAGACAGACAAGGTTGATTTCAAGTCAATTAATGGAATGGCAGAAGCCGTTTACCTTCTCTTCCTTCCGCCCCCATGTCTGAGACTGTTTGTTTTTCCCATTTCGCTCTTGTTTGGGTTCGACGGCATTCCTGGCGAGCTTGTCTAGATCTTAACTGCGTGCTGTTGATGGGTACTGCGTCTAGAAGCAGACGAGAGTTGTGCCAGCTCAGTGAGTTAGCGCTGCAGGCCCTGAGCGGCTCATTTGTGTCTAACACTGTGTTTGGGGGGGTAATCGTGTCATCTACATCTACCTGAGGCCTGAAATTCTTCCTCTTTTCACCAGATCCAAGTTTTTCCAGCTTTCCTCCGTCAATCAATGATGGCAGGCTTGTGTGTGAAGTCTTCCATCACTGTATTTTGACTGCGTTCCCTACGGACTGTTATTGTAACTATTTTGCAATATATTTGAGGTTTGCTGTTTTAGGGTGCTTTCATACTTGATACAATTGCTTGATCCAAGTCCAAGTTTAAATTGCTCCCTCTTCCCAGTGTTTCCCACAGGATTTTTGAAAGATGTGTACATTTTAAAGTTAAAAACATCAGTCTTGTGCACTTAGAGAGTTCAAGAGCTGCTACTACTTCTTCCTAAAGACCCACGTCTTTGTTCTCTCCACTTTAGCCTTGATGCCTTTGAGGCTTTTAGTAGACCACAGCTAGTGAAAGAGCTTACAAAAGGCAGAGACGAGAAACGCAAGATGCCATCCTGGCAGGATGTAAACATGCGACACCTGTCATGACGCCGCAGCCACTGAAGGAGTTTCTCAGCGTGGATTTCACTCGATATTCAGGGGTGTTTAGACTCCTTGTGGGGTAAAATCAATCCTACGGCATTTGGTTTAAGCCTACGCTTATATCCATCACCACCTGTAAGCTCTTTCAGTAGCTGTGGTCTACTTAAAGCCTTAAAGGCATCAGGGCTAAAGTAGAGAGAACAAAGACGCAGGTCTTTAGGAAGTTTTATTCATGATGACTTGCATCACTTCTCTTGTTGCCCTTTGACAGAAAATTACAATAAAAAGCCACACAATGTGGCATTGTATCAGTATTTTATTTTTTAGAGTTGTGTTGCAGTAAAAATAGCAACAGGTAGTGCCAGTAGCTCACAGAGTACAGCAATTTCATGTCATCTAAATAATGGTGCCCGCCATAGTCTAAAATATGTATAAAACATATTTTGTTTTTGTGTTTTTTTTTAAAATTGTAATTGTTTTTTTTAAATAACGTAAATCTTTCATTGTTTTTTTTTTTTTACTACATATTACAATAAGAGACACCATTTATGTTATATTAAGCCATACAAGTCACTTCCTTTGTGCTACATAGATAAATGGTACTTAAACCATGCATGTTGTTACAAAGTGTGCTATGTAAGGAATAATTGACGACAAGGTGTAACGGAGTGGGCGTTACACCTTGGGTGTGCATTATTTTCTAATTCAATGGACTGAAGTCAATTATTTCAATTATACTATCGTTACCACACCTCAAGACGTCAATCGGATGATATATTTCAAGACATCCATCTGGTTTTTGACCTTAAGATGATATTGTGAGTAGGATTAATTTCTTACGCAGCTCATCCAACGCCTTTGTTGCTAGTTCCAAAACATCATTTTAAAAAATTATAAAAATTATGCGTTCTTCGAACCACCTAGCATGACAGCATGTTCAAGTACACCTCCAAAATAAAATAAAGACTTTGTAAAGGAGCATAATAGGACCCCTTTAAAACATTCATCAGCCAATCAGATTTAAGCATTCAACGGCCCTGTAGTATAACAGTATTTTATTAGAGTTGTGTTGTGGTAAAAATAGCAAAAAGTAGCACCAGTAGCTCACAGAGTGCAACCATTTCACATTAACAAAATAATGCCCCCCCCCCCCCCCATAGTCCAAAATATGTATAAAACAATGTGTATTTTTTTTAAATAACGTACATCTTTAATGGGGTTTCTATTACATATTTCAATAAGAGACACCATTTATGTTATATTAAGCCTTACAATTGACATCTGTACCTAAATCATGCATGTTGTTATGAAGTGTGCTATGCTTTTTAAACCAAATAACATTGTTTTGCACAGGAATCTGAGTGCCACTCATTCATTTTCTTCCTTTTTTTAAACTTTTTTTTTAACTAAATTGTTTGTCCATTTTCTCATGGCAACCCTATATCAACACTCTAGACTAGTTTACATTTGGCCTGTGTTGGTTTGTGATGGAGAAGCCCTTGGCACTGTCCGTGGCCAGAGATTTGTGCCTGGTTGTGTGTGAGGGGAAACTCCCTTTCTGAATGCCAGGCTTGTCAGTTTGTGTTAAGAAATGGCAACATTGATTTGCTTGATTTCATTTAGGCTGACTCATTTGATTTAGGGTACACTTGGTCAATTGAATATGGTTAACCTGATTGCTAACCAATCACAGATGACGGGTTTTGAATTATTTAACAAGGAGAAGAGAAACAAGTTGGGTTGATGGAACTAGACTTTGAGAAAACAAGGTGACTGGCGTTTGCATCATGATGTTAGAGTATTCAGACTGTTTTAACATGTTTCTGTGATCTCAGTGGTTGCACTAGTTGGTTCAAAGTGCCAACTTCAGTGCAAGTCTGTTTTATTATCTGCCAGGTAAGGATTGAAAGTTTGATCGCTTAGAAAATACCACAGGTGTGCTTGTCACATTAATCATGATGAAACTGATACACATTGAATGCAATTTACGTTGCTTTGGATAAAAGTGTCTGTCAAATCCATATGTCAGCTTATGAGCATGCACTGAAATTATTAAAATATTGAAAAATGATCAAATCCTGAGTAGAAAGCAATACAGTGTGAAAGCATTTCCAAAACTATGGACATACAAATGCAAGTACTTGTAAACTTTTCCATGAAGTTCTTTTGAAAGCCTGGATGCCTTCCCTGCCATCCAGCAGAAGTTTAGACTACAGCAAACTTTTGTTTGGATCAAGGGAAAATGGGCACTTTCCTTTTTACGACTTATCCAAATAAACTGATCCATATTTTGTCTCAGAGAAAAGTTAAGAGCAATAAGCGAGTTACTCATAAAAACCATAAAAATGCTTCAGGAAACACTGAAGGATGTTCACATTGTGTTCTCCTTCGTAAGACGTTCATAAGATGTTTTTCTTGTGTATGACTCCCCCTAGTGGTCGGATTCTTAATATACACCTCTTTCCTTCTCCTTCCTTCCTCTTTCCCTCCTCTTTGTGAAAGCAGTAAGGGTGTCACTCACTGTGTACACTTTTTCATATTTACATATATTAAGAAATGGCTCATCATTTATCTGGTAGTTTTTTTAATCTTTAAATTATATATAGGTTTTAAAAACAAACGTTGCTTAATAATTACTGCACAAATTAAAAGAAACTAATTTGAAGACCCATTCATCCAAACATTACCAGAAATGTCTTATTTCTTTTATTTTATGCAGTCATTTTTAATAAAGTTTGAACATATATATATATATAATATTATTATTATTATTTTTATTAAAGGGGTAGTTCACCCAAAAATGAAAATTGTCATTATTGCTCACCCTCATGTCGTTCCAAACCTGTAAGACCTTCGTTCATCTTCGGGATACAAATTAAGATATTATTGATTAAGTCCAGGAGCAACTCAATCGATAAAATAGTCCATGATATAAGTTACAAGTAAGTATAAGTTATAAGTTACGGGAATACTTTTTTTATGCACACACAAAAAAAATAAATAATGACTTTCTTCAACTTCAATTTCTTCTCTTCTGTGTCAGTTTTCGATGCGTATGCGTGAGAGTAACACGACACATGAGACAAATTCATCCAAACAACATTGTCAGAAATGTCTTGTTTCTTTTATTTTGTGCAGTCACTGTTTTAAACACTTTTTTTTTTTAAAAAATACTAAAAAAAACATTATGCAGTTTCACCATATTGAAATATAAGGAAAGGAAAGGAAAGGAAGGAACTTTTTTATAATTAACTTTTTCTGGCTGCGTAAGGAAATGCAAATAATGTGCAGCAAACAAGCCTCCGGAGTAATGCAATGCATTAGTACATTTGATTTTATTTAATTTTTTGTATATCCCTTTATTTGTTCATTTTTTTTTTTAAATGCAACTTTCCTCATGACTTGACTTAAAACTTGCAGAAAGAGGCACATCTTACCCCACGTCCTCTATTTAAAATTGCCAAATTTACATTTTGCATGCGTACCTCTATATACATACACTACCGCTCAAAAGTTTGGGATCAGTAGGACTTGTAATGTTTTTTTAAAGTCTCTTATGCTCGTCAAAGGCTGCTATTATTTAATCAAAATACAGAAAAATACAGTAATATTGCAAAATGTTATTACAATATAAAATAATGGGTTTTATTTTAATATACTTTAAAATATAATTTATTGCTGTGATGCAAATCTGAATTTTCATCAGCTCTTACTCCAGTCTTAAGTGTCACATGATCCTTCAGAATTATCAATGTTGGAAACAATTGTGCTGCCAAATATTTTTTTGGAACCTGAAATTCCTTTTTTCAGGATTATTTGATGAATAACAAGTTAAAAAGTTCAAAATATAAATCTTTTCTAACAACGTAAATCAATGCTATCACTTTTTATTTATTTAACACATACTTGGTGAATAAAAAAAAAAAAAAATGTACTAACTCGAACACGAGTGTATATTTTTAGAAAACTTTTTTAGTTTAAATAAATGCTGTTCTTTTTAACCTTTTATTGATCAAAGAATCCTGAGAAAAATGTATCACAGGTTACAAAAAAAATTAAGCAGCACATGTTTCCAGCACTGATAATAAATCAGCAAACTAGAATAATGTTTGAAGGATCATGTTAAAACGTTAATGTGTATTATTATAGAAAAACATTGTTTTACATTGTAATAAAAATACAGAACATTGATCAAATGCCTTGAAGAGCGTAAGAAACTTCTATAAAAAACATAAAAATCTTACTGATCCCAAACTTTTGAGTGGTAGTGTATCTAAAAAAACTGAAAAAACAGACCTATATGTATGATTCACTGCAGTTTCCAGTTGAAATGAACACTAGAATCAGTAAAACTTAGACAACTTTTATTGCTTTTCACACAAAGTATGATTTGCAGTTACATAATTTTGATTGATAAAGCGCAATTTTCACACAATTACTTGCAGAATATTATGACCTCAAAACTATTTTAACATCCTGCGCGATTTGAAAACTGATATTTTTGATGAGTTTTCTAATTCAGTAAGTTTGCTCAGTGACTCACACAATGCGGCGTTGCACTTGAGAGATGAAGAGCTCTGGTATGAACCCTGTAAAACTACGGTTCGACCAAACAACTCAAATCTGCATAAGGAAGTTTAAATAGCATGGCTGCATCAACAAATGTGCTTTTATATATATTCTATATATATATGTTTCCAACACGATAGAGCATTAACCTTTAGCGACACTCTCCAGGTATTTGAATTCTTAACACCTGCAATACGTACCTCAAGTGTAATAAAAACTGAGCAATACGTGCCTGTACCAACATAATGAAAACATGCCACGATCACGTATTGGACGTGTGCTTTATCCACTCTCTGGACATTTCACTTGGAAACCGCCACGAAACTTGCAGTAAAAGACATTATTATGGTGTTGCAGAAATATAGAGGCACATATTTTCATGAGCCTGGGTTGGAATTTTGAATGTGAATTTGTAACATTCCCAGTTGATTTTCCTCTAGTGTTTACCGCCAAAACTTTCCAGCAGTGAAAGTGATCATCACAGCAGCTGATAATTGCTGCAAGTGGGCGGAAATGCTCTTGGCTGCACTTTTGTGATTGATTGGAGCCAAAAACCCCCAGGTGGAAGTTGTCATTTGGAGCTGGCCTGGGAACTGCCGCCTCTATTTAGTTCAGCTGGTGTCAGAAGAGCTGCCCAGGACAACATCCATCAGCATTAGGGCCAAACATCTGTTAGCATGCCTTCCCCATCACTCTCATCTCTTTCCCAACAGTTCCAGTAGATATGCACGGCCATCAGGAACTCCCAAGACCAGCACAAAACACTCTCCGCACAGCTGCTCCTCATGTAAATTTAGAATGAATGTGAAATCGATTGTATGCGCAGTCTCTGTGGCCAAGAATCCTGCTAAGATCACAGTCAACGATAATCTGGTCACTTAGAGCAGCTGAGACGATGACAGATCTGCATACTTCTAGCTAGGAATCAGTTTTTCATCTTTTGTCCTGATGCATGAGGAAAGCCATGAGGTGTTGGGAGTGTGTCTCATAGTCTAAGCATCTGACAATCACTTTCTCCCCCCTGTCTTTGTCTCCAAGTCTTTGTTCTGTGTGCACATTTATTATTCTTGGAAGTCATTTAAAAGTTCTCCAGAGTTGATCAAATCGTGTTACATGAGGGAACCCTGAGGAATTTGTCTGTACAAAGTCTGTCTCTCTCTGATCTGAATGCATTTCTCTTCTTTTTTACCCTTGTGTTTATTTATTTTTTCTTATCAGCTAATCCAGCAATTTCCAGAACATTCTGTACAAGTAAAATATTTTTCATGTGAGATCTGCTTATTTTCCGATCAGGATCACTTTTGTCCTGGAATAGGGATCTTATTATCAAACATTATGTGGATTTTGGTATAGTGTGGTTCATGGTGTGGACTTTTGGTATTGTGGTAATTTTCAACCTGATCTCATGACAAAAACGTACCTGTCGGAACTTTCTCACAAGACGCAAAATACGTCATGACATATTTGATGTGAAATGTCCACTGATTGCTGCTAAAAGAGTGTTCTTTTTTCCCCCGTAACAGATGAACGTACATATGGTACGTTTTATGTGACGTTGGTTTTGTGGGTGTCACCGCAGTTCTGACTTGAAATGTCCATTGAGTGGCGCTATAACTTTAATGCTCTGTGACGTTTTAAAATAGCGTACCATCTGCACTACACCTAAACCAACCCGATAGTATGAGCGAACTGGATGTAAAAACACATTTTTCGATCTCTCATCTTTTAGCTTTTTCATTGTATGTCATATTTTTCACGGGATTTGTACCCAAGGATTCCGCATCCTAAGTCCAATTCCATGCCGGCTGAGCTTCCGAGCAAGCTTGTTACATCCGGAAAGCAAAACATATGTAATCATGCAAAACATATGCTGTAATCATAATGGTGAAACGTACAAAAACGATTACTAGTGCTCGCTGTTTTACTGCTTCTACTGGACTGTTGGTGATATGTACTTATTGGTACGTATTTCGCATCTTGCGAAAAATTTTAGGTACCTCTCTCATTTAGCACAAATCCAAATATGTGAACTGCATTATATAAGTCAAGCACATTTCAGATAATAAAACACTGCTACTTCTGGAAAATGTGGTCATCAACATTAATAATCTTTCATTGGTGATGTATGCCAGACTTCTCCAATCATTTATTCCAAGTAAACCCCCGCTCTTTCACACAATACCTTAATCCAATCAACAACCAACAAATAGAACCAAGTCCCTGCCCTATCATTTTTTTCTTTCAGTAATCAGTATCTCTCAGATTTACATCACAATACAAAAGAGAAGATCAGCAGCTACTTCTGTTTCATCACAACTTTAACCTATTATGCCCCTTTTTACAAGATGTAAAATAAGCCTCTGATGTCCCCAGAATGTGTATGTGAAGTTTTAGCTCAAAATATCTGTCAGATCATTTTTATAGCTTGTTGAAATTGCCACTTTTAGGTTATGAGCCATTATGTTATTGCATTTGTCCCCTTTAAATGCAAATGAGTTGGTGCTACCGGCCCCTTTTTCAGAGGAGGGCAAAGCTTTAAGAGCCAGAAAAAACAACACAGGCCAATCTCATGGATTACAAATGTCAGCACTATGTTCAAACCGGAATCATCTTAAAAGTCAGTCATTGTACTGGGCATAATAAATGTGCATTTATGAATTACACAGACGGGGGGAGTACGTTGCGATTAAAAATAATGACATATCTGGTCTCACGGTGCTATTGCATGCTGTCACAAACTTTAAGTCTCGCTTATGATTATGAGCTTGGCAGGCAGAGACAAAATTATCATTTGGCAAAATTAGCCTTGCAGAGCGCCAAGAAGCTCTTTCAAAACGAAAATTTTTAAAACAAACGTGATATTTTGTTTGGAGCCTAATGTTCACACACGAAGTGTTGGTATTGGTCCCTAAACAAATAGGGGACTGTAAATTTAACCACAGTTTCCTCAGCAGTTCAGATGGTGGGAGTCTGTGGAGACGTTAATCTGGAATTGTGTGCTCAGACAGTGTGTTTATGATTTATTGAGATTATAAAAAAATTAGTGGGTGAATTTTTACCATTATAGGCTGGTTGTTTTCACACACTGCGGCCACACAACTCTTCTGGAATGTACCTTATTGATTTTCAGTGGAATACAGATCTGAATTGATTGCTGGCCACTTACAAAAAAATCACTCCTGTGTTTTTTGAAGTAGTTAAGATGATTTGTTCTGCTGAATCCTTTTTTTTCCAAGGGTGCCAATATTTCTGGCCTTTGGACTGTGCTCACACACATATGCAAGGTTGCTCAACCCCAGACATCTCTAAGCAACTGCAGGTGCCTCAGCATGGGGTCTGAGACAGTGGGAAGATCCTGGGATTTTTCAAACATCTGTACGCACACGCACAGATATTTAGGGTTGATACAGCTAACACTGCAGACCGCATTATTCTGACACTGAAGCTGATGAGGTCTATGTTTTGTGTGTTCTGTAGGAGATCTCTCCTGTGGATTTCCGCAGTAATTCCGTGTCCAGTCGGACTCCAACTCCACCTGGACGGTACTCTCCACACAGCCCCATCGACCGAGAAGTGCCCACTTCCCCTCGACGCAGGTGCGTACATAAACATTTACCTGGAACAGATGCTGTTTTTGCTGTCAGAACATTTTTTTCTGATTTGAATGTCTAAATACATTTCTAGCAAAATGTGACCCTGGACCACAAAACCAGTCATAAGGTTAAATTTTACAAAACTGAGATGTATGCATCATATGATATATGGTTTGTTAGGATAGGACAATATTTGGCCGAGATACATCTATTTGAAAATCTGGAATCTGAGGGGGCAAAAAAATCAAAATACTGAGAAAATCACCTTTAAAGTTCTCCAAATTAAGTTCTTAACAATGCATATTACTAATCAAAAATTACATTATGATATATTTATAAAAGGAATTTTACAAAAAATCTTCATGGAGTATGATCTTTACTTAATTTCCTAATGATTTTTGGCATAAAAGAAAAATCTATAATTTTGACCCATACTATGTATTTTTGGCTATTGCTACAAATATACCCCAGCGACTTAAGACTGGTTTTGTGGGCCAGGGTCACAAATGTCATATGTAGAGCTGCACTCGCCTAAAGATTTTTTCTGGTTGACTAGTAGTTGTTAATTTTAAACATTAGTCGACTATTAGTCACGTTTATTAATAAACCATATGAATCTTAATAATGAGCCTTTAATTGCCTACATAGCCTAAAAAACTTGCCACAGCGCAATAGCAGATATAATAATTATGTGTCAGGGAAAAACAGTAAGGATACTGCATTAACATTTTAATAATTTATTAAAAAAACTAGTGCTTTTTTGTTTTTGGCTTAAGAAATTTCATCTTCACAGTAGTGTATGCACGTTTCAGTTGGATACACATAATCTGAGAATATTTCTATTTGAATTGGTATATATCGCTCTATATAGATATGTCTATAAGGCAAGTATACACACAGTTTCAAAGTTTTGCGCTCAAGTTCAGAGAGATTGAGACGGCAGAAAGCGCATCCTGTTTGCCTTCATTATTTTACAAAAGCGCAACGTTTCGTTGTTATTGTGAGTGCAAACAAATAAATGTTGAGTCTTAACAGATTCAAAAGATGTATTCATTTTTTAGTATTTTAAGAGCAAGTGACCGCACCGACGCCTCCATCTGTCATGCAGTGAGTGCACTACTATTCAGCTTCCACACTCTGCACAGACACTTGAATAGCGCACATTTTTCTATGTTAACATTCGATTGAGTGATCATGTAAAGTTGCTACTAACATATTTTAGATAAAAAGCCATATTTGAGGTCGGTGAATGATAGGTGAGCTTTGGATGTCTTGCCTATGTACTATATTACCACATAGACCAGCCATTAACGATCTGTCCGTCACGGACTGCATGACTTTGCCACTTCCTGTGGATTTTTTTTACTGATTTTTTAGTGTTTATTGACTAATAAACCATTGGTTGACCAAACCTCCTCTTCTCATCGAATTGCTCATCAGAATTGCAATTGTGAGACAAACGCGAAATTGCATGATTAAAAAAAAAAAAAAACGAATTGCACAGAAATTCAACTTTTTTTATTTGAATGGCAAGGAAAAAGTCTAATTTGTAAGATATAAACTCAGTATTGCAACAATAAAAGTCAGAATTGTGTGATAAAATGTCAGTTAACATTTTACACACATTACATACAGTATTTAAGAAAAGTTCCAAAATGGAAATAATTTCCGTTATTAAATTGTTTATTTTGTTTTTGTGGCATTACAGAAAGAAATAGACATTACAAAAAGTGTCTCTAGAGTACAGACAAACATAAAGTTAAGTCTGGTGACATTATTAATTGCTTGTTTTTTTTAATTGCATTTTTAAAAACTTATTAGTGCCACTAAATTAATGCATTTAAATGAACAACCCTGCAGTTTATTTTTTGCTTCCAATGATATGTTTTCTCAAGAACATTTCTGTACAGCTGTGGGATTCTGTAATGTGATGTCATTTAGATTCTGTTTTTTCAGCAGTTCTCAAAACAGATTTATTTTGGCTTTTTATGTCTAAATGAGTCATAACATGATTGGTGTCCCAAAAATGTTTTTTTTTTTTTTTTTTTCTTTTCTTTTCTTTTCTTTTCTTTTCTTTTCTTTTCTTTTCTTTTCTTTTCTTTTCTTTTCTTTTCTTTTCTTTTCCACTTTGTCTTGGATTATATCATTTCTGCCTCTAATTTCTGCACCCTTCTCCCTCTTGTACACACCCGTAACCCCACCTCCTTTTTGCTCAACCAATCAGAAAATATCAAAAACGACTAGCCACACCCATTTTCTGCTCTCAACCAATACGAGACAGCCTGAACTCACACCTTTCAGACAGAAACTCTCAACTTTCTTATGTCTCGTCAAGACTCGACAGAGAGGTGTGTGTGTTTGCTATAAATTTGGATGTGTGTGCATGTGTGTGCGGTTGTCACCGTAGGCTCTGTTGTTGTTCCAACAAGACTTGAACTAGTTGGATAGGAATTTGTCTTTGCTTGCTCTTGAGGTAAGTCCAAACTATTCAGGCATCTTTCTGGAACTTCCTAAGCAATGACAGGCTAGTTTGCGGGGGGAGAAGAAATATCGTAATGTGAGCCTAGAGTAATGTAATGTAATGATGCTGTGTCGACTGTTTTCTCTGCTCCATCTAAAGCCTGTTTAGCAAGATTGTAATCATAGCTCAGCTGTGAGGGGGGTTGAAGATGGATGGAAAGTTCTTTCTATTCACGATTCAATACTTTATATTCTCTTAATAACAATAAACAGCACATTTACAGTATTTGGAGGGATAAATATGCATCTCCACCTGGTCATTTGACAAGGGGCCCACTATGCTTCCCTATGGTATAACCTACTCTTTGGTATTGGTGGAAGTGCACCCATAAAAATGTTGTCCTGGGTCCTGTGAATTGAGGCGACAACCCTGTGGGGAACTGAGAGGTGCAGGAAGAGTTTTCTGGGGAAACACAAACTCGCTGTCTGGTTTTAATTTAAAGCATGTCTCATTGAACAGCCTCAGTGCAGATAGTGAACATGCCATTTTTTCTGGAGATTTATAGTGTCTTTTTTGAGTAATGGCTATTCCAAATGCTTCTTGCTTTTAATTTTCTGTCATATCTTGGACATGTTTCAGAAAAGCACTTTTTGTCCTGCGCATTCTCACACAGTCTTGTCAGCTGTGACATGCTTGCTGTCAAGTGGGTTTCTGGTGACAACCACACCCAGAAACTCAATAAATTCTCAATCTCTGATTGTGTTATTTTCCGACATTGTTTCGCGTTGCAGTAATAAGCAATCACTTCTTGTCTGGTCGAGAGTTCTTTGATAGTTTTGGCTGTTTTGGTTAATCATTTCTCAGCCCACGTCGTGGCCTTTGTACACAGCAGAAATCCTGATAGCATTTGTTTTGACATCAAACCTCTCCAGCAAACTGTCACAAGGCCACTGTGCCAAAAAGGATCTGTTAATGTTTTCCTCATGACCAGCAGTTACATTGGGACAATCCAGAGTGGCGTACCTGGCATCTTTAATTCAGAATAAAATAATTAGCGTTGACTGGTTTGTATGTGAGTCCTAAACAAGTGCACTTGTTAAAAAAGGAAAAGCTTCACCTTTAGAGTTTTAATATAATATGTTAAAAAAAAAAACAACAACAACTTATTGACTTCAACTTTTGAACAATACTTTATGTGTGTGGTTAAAATGTTAATTACTCTCATATGCCTGTATTTTTCCTTCAGGCTGTATGGCAAAGGCCCAATAGGTGTAAAGCAGTAATGGGATGCTTGTGTGTGAGAAAGCCCTGTGTTTATGACAGTGCATAAAAATGCAGCTGTTAACCTCCCGCTGGATGACTACTGTAACTGCACCCTAATCAGCTCATTAACCCTGCCTTTATAAAAATCACACACAGTTTGTCAAAGCCCTGCTCTCATATTCTACCTCCAGTCCTTTCCTTCCCATACAGTCTGCTAATTGTTGTGTTCAGAGAAAGTAGGGCCAACCACAGGAGCGAGGGAAGTACAATAGAGAAAAAAATTAAAATGATAATATTCTGTATGATGGATACCACGTTTCTGGGATTTACCAAGCAGGGATGACACAAATCTGCAGTCACTCTAGTTAGTACAGAGACCTTGGCTATCTAGTAATGTGGAGAGCTAATTTCTATGTTTTCCCATAATGTACAGTAGTCAACATTTTTGAAGTGTATCAAAACCTTTCATCAAAGTTGATCTAAAACCAAAACAATACCGGTTCTTGTCTTAGGACAACTTTATACCTTTTTGATCCACGTCAAATGTTAATGACTGTATAATTCCCTTTTTTTAGAGTAAGGACTCTATTATATACTCAGAATAACATTATCTATCATAAGAAGTTGCCATGAGAGCATAAGGCTATTCAAACATCTCATTTCATGTTGTATTTTTTACTTTTGCCTTAAAGGCATCTGTAATGATATCTCTTGTTGTTCTACAAAACCAGGACTGATCCCTTTATAATATTACACTAGTGTGGGTATGTTTTTAACATAATCCAAAAATGGAAGAAGTGACGCCCTTCAAGGGATAATTCATCCAAAAATGAAAATCACCCCATGATTTACTCACCCTCAGGCCATCCTAGGTGTATAAGACTTTCTTCTTTTAGACGAATAGAATCAGAGTTATATTAAAAATGTTCTGGCTCTTCCAAGCTTTAAAATGGCAGTGAATGGCTTTTGAGATTTTGAACTCCAATAAAGTGCATCCATCCATCATAAAGTTCTCCACATGGCTCCAGAGGGTTAATAAAGGTCTTCTGAAGTAAACCAATTCATTTGTGTTAGAAAAATATCTATATTAACAACTTTATAAACCATTATCTCTAGCTTCTGCTGACTGTTGTGCGCGCGTTCACGGCAGAGTGTTTTTTCAGCGGATGAAGTACCATGAGTGTTGTTGTTTATTTTAAGGTGGTGTCAAGTTTGACTTGTGAATTTACTTGAATCTATCTTTCTCTTTCAGTTCGGACTTTGCCATGCAGAGGTTTGACAGAGACTCAGAGGTGTACAAGATGATTCAGGAGAACAAAGAATCCCGCGCGGCTCCTCGCCAATCCAACACCTTCAAGATGCTGCAAGAGGTGCTGGAGGCTGATGAGAAAGGTGAGACGCGCACACTTTTTTTCAGTTTACAGTTGAGGTAAAAAATTTACATCCCCCTTTCAGAATCTGCAAAATGTTAATTATTTGACCGAAATAAGAGGGATCATACAAAATGCATGTTGTTTTAGTACTGACCTAAATAGAATATTTCACATAACACAAGAAAACAATAGTTGAGTTTATAAAAATGACCCCGTTCAAAAGTTTACATACACTTGATTTTTAATACTGTGTTGTTACCTGAATGATCCACAGCTGTGTTTTTTTTTGTGTAGTGATAATTGTTCATGAGTCCCTTGTTTGTCCTGAACAGTTAAACTTCATCAGAAAAATCCTTCAGGTCCCACACATTCTTTGGTTCTGTATGATTTTTGAGATCCACCTTTTTACACTTAGGGACTCATATGCAACTATTACAGAAGGTTCAAACGCTCACTCCAGAAGAAGAAACAATGCATCAAGAGCCAGGGGTGAAAACTGTAACTTATTTTGTCTTCTGGGAAACATATAAAACATATAAACATAGTATCTTCTCCATTCTGTTAAAAATGTTAAACCCCCGGCTCTTAATGCATCGATTTTCCTTCTGAAGCATCAGTGAGTGTTTTAACCTTCTGTAAAAGTTGCATGTGAGCCCCAAAAACACAAAAATGCTGGAAAACCAAAGTTTGTGGGACCTGAAGGTTTTTTTTTTCTTCTGAAGAACAGTGGGCAGTACAGTACAAACAAGAGACTTATTAACAACTATAACTAAAAAAAGTAAAAACTAAAAACCCCCGCTGTGGATCATTCAGGTAAGAACACATTATTAAGAATCAAGGGGATGTAAACTTTTGAACAGGGTCATTTTTATAAATTCAACTATTATTTTCGCTTGTGGATTATATGTAAATATCCTTTATGTAAAATATCTCATTCAGGTCAGTACTACAACAATAACATGCACTTTTGTATGATCCCTCTTATTTTGGTAAAATAATAAACATTTAGCAGATTCTGAAAGGGGGATGTAAACATTTGACCTCAACTGTACAGTATGTCTAACAACGTTTGTAAGTCGACAGGTAAAATGCAATTTGTGAAACTGATGTCACCAGACATTCTAAAGATTTTAATTTGTATTGAGTCTGGTCCGCATATTGCAGCTCACGCTGAACAAATTGCTCCATTAAAAAAATAAAAATATAAATTAGCAACAGAACACATGATGTTTTGATTTCGGTTGTTTCTCAGAAGACAGAAGGCTGTGGTCCTTAAGTTTTAAGCACACACTAAGTGTAGTACAGGATATATTTATATAAGCATAAATTGAAAACTGCTACAGGTGAAGGTAGACTGTCTACAGACTATGAGGTTGGGGGTGGAAGAGAAAGGATGTTGCTCCAGGCGCTGAATGTTTTATCTTTTGGTGTGCAATTTCTTTGTTTTCACAGAGGCCGCCATCCGGTTTCCAAGCAAGCTGTCGCCAAGCCCCTCCAAGACCACGTCTTCTGTTGGCGGTGTGCAGAAACACCACACCTGTGAAAAATGCGGCACCAGTATTGTGTAAGATAAAACGCCTGATTCCCTCAGTCTTTGCACACGCTCCACTGTATGTCCTCTGCACAGGCATGCTGGGATTGCATAAGAAGTTAATGAGCCGGTAACTTGATGAAAGTGTTGTGTGATGTTTAGCCTTCAGGGAAGAGCCATACTTATCATCTTTTCACATTTATTTAAGTTGATGATTGAGTACTATTGAGACAAAAATCATCTCAGTAGTATTGTATTACCCTGGGAGAATTACAAATCAACACCTCCTTCATTAGGTGAGATACTGTAAACACTTGGGGTGTGTCTGTTTTGAAAAAACCCTTGACCAAACCAGCTGCTTTAAAAAGTAGTGAGCTGCCTACCTAGACAGCAGTTTAAAGCTCCTTAGACACATTCCAAACAAGAACATTGTTCCAAAAGGTACCACCTTTTGAATCTAATTTACTTGAGTACTGTTTAAAAGCATTCCAGAATGAACCTCATGAAGTTGGTTGACAGAATAAACAGAACTGACAGAGAAGCTCAAGTATATGAGAACTATGATTCTGTGAACTATGAACTATGAATCTGTGTTAACAGTAATAACTATGTGGCAGTTCTTCCATGAATGGCGTGCCGAGCGCTATTTGTGTAGCTTACAACGTTGCTGCCTGTGTAGAGCGTTCCAAATCAGTCACTGTATATTCTGTAACAGTTAAGATGCTGCCTTGAGGCTGAAATACAGTACACAACTTGCACAGATGTGAAAACGCTAGGCATCACATACCAAACTTGTTGACTTTGTAACAGAAAGAAAATTGGAACTAGATACTAATACACTAGACTTTACACTAGGCTTTCAAGTTGTTCCCAAACACAAAAACAAAACAATAAAACATACCCCCATTATTTACTCAACCTCAAGCGATCCTAGGTATATATGACTTTCTTTTTTTTAGACAAATACAAAATGTTTTTATATAAATGAGTTATATTAAAAAATGTCCTGGCTCTTCTAAGCTTTATAATGGCAGTGATTTGCTGTTAAGATTTTGAAGTCCAAAAAAGTGCGTCTATCCATCATAAAAAGTACTCCACATGGCTCCAGGGGTTTAATAAAGGCCTTCTGAAGTAAATTGATACGTTTGTGTTTCGTAATTATCTTTAGTTATTTGTTGTACTGTGATGTAAAGAGCTTTTACTTTTTTATTTTTGTTGATTGCCACCGGTTTTGAGGTTTGTGTGAGGCCTAGATTTTGTTTAACCACTTACATTCAATGTTTTACAAACAAACACAATGGTGTCTACATATTAGATCAAATTATCCATAAGGTTTTATAACAATTCACGGTGTAAACCTAGAATCGATAAAGTGATGACTTTTTACACATTTTTTTTTCATCCAGGAAACAGAAAAAACTTACCTCCGACAGTAATTATTGTTTCAGTTGCTGTGACACAATTTTTTCTATTAGCAAAATAAGACACTCAGCATTGCATGACTAAAACAAAGTTTCTTTACTGAGAAGAACTAAAAAACTATTGTTGAGAGAACTCAAAATTCTTACTGTCAAGGTGCCTTATTTTTTTTTTATGTTTTCTCAATTACTGATGAACACGAAAGTATGGAAGCCTTTTCCGCCACTGAATAAAAAATGTCAAAAAGGTTATTGCGACTTATCTCGCAATTCTTGTGTAATACAAACTCGCAAATCTCGCAAAACTCCCAGGACTTTTTTTCTCAGAATTGTGAGATATAAACTCAAAAATTGTGAGTTATAAAGTTATATGAAATCGCAATTCTGATAGTCAGAATAGTGTGATATAAACTCACAATTGAGAGTTAATAAGTCAGAATTTAGAGATATAAACTCGCCATTCTGTGAACATAGTCTTTTTTTTCTCCTCAGAACTGGACTTTAGAACTCGCAACTCTCACAATCCTGAAAAAGAAAGTCAGAATTGCGAGATACAAACTTGCAATTGCGAGAAAAAAAGTCAGGATTGTGAGTTTATATCTCACAATTCCGACTTTGTTTCTCGCAATTGTGAGTGTATATCCTGCAATTCTAACTATGACTTGCAATTGTGCATTTACATCTCTCAGTTCTGAGAAAAAGTCAGGATTGCGAGTTTATGTGATGCAATTCTGAAAACAAAAGTCAGAATTGCAAAATGTACATTTGCAATTGCGAGAAAAAAAGTCAGAATTGTGATACAAACTTGCAATTCAGATTTTTTTTCTCAAAATTGTAAGATTTGAACTTACAATTATTACTTATAAAGATATATAAACTCGCAATTCTGAGAAATAGTCGCAATTGCGTGATAAACATTTGCAATTGCGAATTATTAAAGTCAAGAATTCCGAGATATAAACTCGCAATTCTGTGAACATATCTGTCTTTATTTTTCTTCTCAGAATTGGACTTTACAACTCGCAATTGATAGTTTGTATCTCACAATTCTGAGAAGGAAAGTCAGAGTTGCGAGAAAAAAAAGTCAGGATTGTGAGTTTATATCTCACAATTCTGACTTTATTTCTCGCAATTGTGAGTTCATATCCTGCAATTCTGTCTTTATAACTCGTAATTGTGTTTATATCTTACAGTTCTGAGCAAAAAGTCAGAATTGTGAGTTTATATGACGGAATTCTAAGAAAAAAAGTCTGAATTGCGAGATGTATATTCGAAATTGCAAGAAAAAAGTCAGAATTGTGAGAAAGTCAATTATCTTTTTTTATTTTTTTTTTATTCAGTGGCGGAAACTGGCTTCCATACAAAAGCACAGTGGAGAGAGCAAAACAAAACACCAGTCACGAATTAGAAGAACAAAACAGGGATTTATGAAGAAAAAGTCAAGAGGAGACTGGTTTTCATTTGCTGTAAACAAAACTTGGATCCAACGAGACTAGTATATTCTTACCAGAGCTTACGCTATGAGTCCTACGTTATTTGTTGGAACGCGACTCTCTTGTGAATGCGCATACAACAGTTAGCGGAAGCTAGAGATTACGGTTGATAAAGTTTTAAATATGGATATTTTTCTTACACAAATGCATCGCTTTGCTTTAGAAGGCCTTTATTAACTCTGCAAAACTGTGTGGAGTACTTTTTATGATGGATGGATGCACTTTATTGGACTTTAAAATCTCAACACCCATTCACTGCCATTATAACACTTGGAAGAATCAGGACATTTTTCAATATAACTCTGATTGTATTCGTCTGAAAGAAGAAAGTCATATACACCTAAGATTGCTTGAGGGTGAATAAATCATGGGGTAATTTTACTTCTTGGGTGAACTATCCCATTGTGGACAAAAGTTGTTTATTGTATTCCAGCATTTAGAAGAGAAAGGAGCTCATTAGGTTTTGTGTTCAGTAACTTAAACGGTTCTATATCTCCTTCCTCTTTCAGCACTCAGGCCGTGAGGATCGGAGAGGATCGCTTCCGTCACCCAGAATGCTACACCTGTACAGAATGCGGCCTCAACCTAAAGATGCGTGGCCACTTCTGGGCGGGGGACAAAATGTACTGCGAGAAACACGCCAGAGAAAGATACCAGGGTCCCGGCAGTAACCATCGCTACGTTGTGTCCCCAAACCACTGAGACGCCCATTCAACCGCCTTCCTGATGTCACCTCCATTTCCTCTGGTTGGCTGCGAGTATATAGAGGGGAGAAGATGCTGATATCATTGCTATGTTGTCCAACGGGAGCCAAATAAACATTTGGCGTAGTGTCACTTGAAGTTTTGAGACTCGGCACAATTGTGTCTTCTCCTCCAGTTATTATACACCCCTCGAATAGAGACTATAAGCTTTGATCTATTGGATTTGGAAGAGGGCGTCTGCATAAGAGTGTGCTATTTCTATATTACGATTGAATTTCTACATTTGCCTGCCACTTCCACATCTTGTATTATGCTTAGAAAACAGCTTGTTTTTCCAATAGACATTTAACTTGGGTTTATCTTTAAATTAGTTTTTTGTAGAGCTTTTCCATATACATGCAGCAAGTGGGCATCAGCAGCGCTAATGCACACAGGACTGGTTTCCTTAGTGTATTTCTGTGTGAATAGCTGCAAACAGCTTCGGTAATTTCAGTTTGCACTTGTTCATGAAGGGTTTAATGATTACTTGGAAGTGATTCTTAGTTTGATGTATATTTCTCCCTTCATTAAAAGAAACCATTATCCACAGCAAGTCCGTCATCCACACAGAAGCACGCATTTACACATCTGCATAGTTTATTTGCCATTTGCTTCGTATTAAATATGGGATATCTAAGAAATGATGATATTTGTGTGTAAATATGTTTATTTGTCACCTTAAACTGTATGTGGACTGAGCGGAGGGTTTTGTTTGTGTTCAGGGTTGCATGTTTCATTTTGACTGTATTGTGTATTTTCGGGTGAGAGATGTTTGATTGTGCTCAGATACACTGGTGTTTTCTGTGAATGCAAGAGAATGGAGTATCGGAGTAAAAGATTTGAAACACTTGTGGATCAAATACGTCAATGAATCGTGAATCCTCACATTGTGTTTGTAGGGTTGCCTCTCTTTACCTTTTCCGTTTCAAATAAAAAAAAAATTCTGATTATCAGTGGATATTTGGATAAATTGTTTTGCTGTATTACGGTATTTTGGTCCCATATTAATTTGCCCATTTTGTTTGATTCTTACCAAAGCATCTTGTAGTTTAGGTGAACTGATATTTTTTCCTCATTACAAAAGTGATTAAGAAGAAAATATCAAGTGATAATCATATAAAAATATAAGAAATTAAGATTCAGGTTTTTTTATTTAGCCAGTTTTTTTAGGTGCTTTTTGTCATTCATTTAATAACCCTAAAGCTCTTTCTTCTGTTGAATCTGGGTAACCAAATAGTTGACTGTAACCAGAGCCATACAGAGAGAGAGTTGCGACAACTCCGTTGACGCCAATGGACCATTTTTTTACAGCAATGGCGGATCGTGGAGACGCTCAATAGTTCCCGGAAGTTCGCGCTAATAATATCAGCGCCGTAGAGATGCAGCAGAAGAGACCGCTGTGATCAACTTTTAAACGGTAAGACATTTATAGAACAAAACGTCTCAGGTTACGTAGGTAACCCTAGTTCCCTGAGGACAGGGAACGAGACGCTGCGTCCTGGTTAGGACACTTTGGGAACTGCCTTCAGCGTGACCGGTTCTGAAGCTCTTATAAAACAACGGCAATGAACTTGACATTGACCGGCGCCAGCCCATGACGTCATTAACAAGGCGCCTACTAGTATAAAAGGGCGCTTGTGAATACAGCAACCATCTTTTTGTCTGATGGAAAGTGGGGGCCCGATGCATGGCTACGAGACGCAGCGTCTCGTTCCCTGTCCTCAGGGAACTAGGGTTACCTACGTAACCTGAGACGTTCCCTTCCGGAGGGAACTCTACGCTGCGTCCTGGTTAGGACACTTTGGGAACGATATACCCACGCCGCCATGCTGAGGAGTAAGTGAACAACTGACTGATTGAGGAGTCAAGAAGGAACATCACTCCCCACTACTTGGGCCGACGTCACAGCTAGCTCGGCCACCCAAGCACGGAACTCCTAGGAGTGGAGGCCTGATACTTCTAAGCGAGAGTTGGCCTACCTACACTCACCGCTAGTAGTGAAGCTTACCCTTAAGTCTTCATACTAGGCGGGGGTTCTGAAGAGCGGAGGCTCTAAACAAACTCTCTAAACGAGAGGAAGCCTAGCAACACTCTGTGCTTGCGGGAAACTCTGGGAGTGGAGGTCAGAGACCTAACTACACTCAACACTGGAGGTGATCCATGAGGCTCCAGGAGCCTAAGCAATAGAACCACCTAAGTGGAGTTCTCAGGAGAGTGGAGGCTTCTGCAAGAAGACTCTCTAGATGAGAGGAAGCCTAGCGACACTCGATCCTATAAGTAGTGCTGTCTGCAGTGGAGTTGGAAAAACCCAGGGGTTTTTAGAACCAACTCTAGAATGGGAACGGAGGAATACTGCGTAACCCATACCATATAGGATTTTAAAAAAGAACCCAACCTTCGGGGGGAATCTTTACCACTCATGTGGATTTCAGAAAGTGCCCAAGGACTTGCGTGTGCACTTACCACTTTACGTGGGTTTTAAGGAGTGCTCAAAGCTTCGAGTGAGTACTCACCACTATTGTGGGTTTGAGAAGGTGCCCAGAGCGTAGCGAGGGAAACACCATATAATTATCACAGGCGACAGCAAAGCCTGGAGCTCTTCTTTCGGAGCTCTGTAAGAGTGGAGGTCTCAAACATAACCCATGTATGAGGGGAGACCTGACTACACTCACGCTTGTAAGTACAGAGGCGGAGCTTCTGGAGAACGGAGGCTTCACAGAAGACTCTCTAAAAAGAGAGGAAACCTGACAACGTTCAATCCACTAGCTCTTAGGAGTGGAGGTCTCAAATAACCCTTCAGTGAGGGGAGACCTAGCTACACTCACGCCTAGAGGTACTGGAAGCGGAGCTTCTGGAAAACGGAGGCTTCACAGAAGACTCTCTAAGGAGAGGAAACCTAGACAACGTTCAATCCACTAGCTCTTAGGAGTGGAGATCTCAATAACCCTTCGTGAGGGGAGACCTGACTACACTCACGCCTGGAGGGAAAGACTGGAAGCGGAGCTTCTGGAGAACGGGGGCCTCACCAGAGGGGAAGCCCCGACACGCTCAATCCGCCAGCTCTTTACGAGTGGAGGCCTCAACGCTCTAAGTGAGGAGAGACCTGACTACACTCACGCCCAAACTTATTTTCCCTTTAGGAAGAGTGGAGGCTTCTGCAGGAAGACTCTCTAGATGAGAGGAAGCCTAGCGGCACTCAAACCTATAGGTAGTGCTATCTGCAGTGGAGTTGTAACCACCCAGGGGTGTTTAGAACCAACTCTAGAATGGGAACGGAGAAATACTGCGTAACCCATACCATACAGGATTTTAGAAAAGAACCCAACCTTCAGGGGGGAGTCTTTACCACTCATGTGGATTTTAGAAAGTGCCCAAGGACTTGCGTGTGCACTTACCACTTCACGTGGGTTTTTAAGGAGTGCTCAAAGCTTCGCGTGAGTACTCACCACTATTGTGGGTTTGAGAAGGTGCCCAGAGCGTAGCGAGGGAAACACCATATAATTATCACAGGCGATAGCAAAGCCTGGAGCTTCGGAGCTCTGTAAGAGTGGAGGTCTCAAACATAAACCCTTGTGTGAGGGGAGACCTGACTACACTCATGCTTGTAAGTACAGAGGCGGAGCTTCTGGAAAACGGAGGCTTCACAGAAGACTCTCTAAGGAGAGGAAACCTTGACAACGTTCAATCCACTAACTCTCAGGAGTGGAGGTCTCAAAATAGCCCCTCTAGTGAGGGGAGACCTGGCTACACTCACGCCTAGAGTACTGAAGGCGGAGCTTCTGGAGAACGGAGGCTTCACAGAAGACTCTCAAAAAGAGAGGAAACCTGACAACGTTCAATCCACTAGCTCTTAGGAGTGGAGATTTCAATAACCCTTCGTGAGGGGAGACCTGACTACACTCACGCCTGGAGGGAAAGACTGGAAGCGGAGCTTCTGGAGAACGGGGGCCTCACCAGAGGGGAAGCCCCAACATGCTCAATCCGCCAGCTCTTTACGAGTGGAGGCCTCAACGCTCTAAGTGAGGAGAGACCTGGCTACACTCACGCTTGGAGGTACTAAAAACGGAGCTTCTGGGGAACGGAGGCCTTCATAGAGACTCTCAGAATGAGAGGAACACCTGACAACGCTCAACCTCCCAGCTCTACAGAGTGGAGATCTCATACTAAATATACAGTGAGGGGAGATCTAGCTACACTCACGTCTGAAAGTACCCGGAGCGGAGCTTCAGGGGAACGGAGGCTTCACAGAGACCCTCGGATGAGGGGAAACCTAGCAACGCTCAATCTCCTAGCTCTATGGAGTGGAGATCTCACCCAAATATTTTTAGTGAGGGGAGACCTAGCTACACTCAACGCTTTAGAGAATACCAGGACTCACAGCAGGGCCTAAATGCAGAAAGCAGGGGCCCCGTAGAGTGGAGGCTTTGAAACGAATCTTACAGAGAGAAAAAAGCCTGACAACACTCGGTCTTGGTGAGCGGTATTCTAGTAGTCTAGCAGTCTAGTAGTCTCTAGCGAGAGAGATGCTCAAAGGTGGAGGTCTCGGTGAAACCCCACTGAGGGGAGACCTGGCTACACTCAACGCTACAAGTACATGAACCTACCTCACAGGATACTGTGGAGAGGAGGCTTCAAGTCTGAACGAAAAGAGCCTTACAATACTGGGCTTTGGCAAAGAGCACAAAGCACATAGCCGGCAGTTAGCGAGGCCTAGCAGGCCTACCAGCTAAAAACCACGAGTATGTACTTGTCAGCGGAGCACTGAGGGGAGCGAAGGCTGCAACTGGACGGTTCTCAAAACAGGGGAACGCGTCTAAGCATTCTAGGTCTAAACCGTGGGGGAAGACCAATGGCCTGACCTACATCATGACGCCACTAGGCGAAAGGAGGTCTTTGAACAGCAGCAGCGAAGAGCGGAGGCTCAATACAGAAGAACTCTCGATCGAGAGGAAGCCTGCAACACCCTGACAACGCTCACCGTGGCAGGACAGTCTGGGAGAGGGGGTGCTAACCAACAGAACTCATGCTAATGAGGGGAGCCCCACTACACTCAAACCCCTAAGTGCTAGCTGATAGAGCTTGTGAGAAATCAGCCTAAACAAGAGCCTGCATGAAGGGGAATCTTGTCGGCACAACTCTCAGAGAGAGGAGGCCTGAAAATCCCTACACTTAGGGCTTCACCTTCTTAGGGGGGTTCCTAAACTGCCCTCTCTCACTAAAGAAACTTCTTTCTTTCCCTTTTGACAGGGCCCTGGGGAGCGGGGCCTATAGTGCACTGACTCACCAAGAGAGGCAGCCCATGCGCTCAACCCTGGGTTGCACCTATCTTCTAAGGGTGGGGAACCTACCCAACCTCCCGGTCTTCACACTCAGACGAGCGGAGTCTGGAGAGACTCTTACCGCGGGGCGGGGTAGACTGCTGCCCCAGTGGATGGGTGAACATGCGTATGCAGGTTTGCCACATTGAGCTCCAACGGCGGAGGCTCCGGGCGAGAAACACTCGGTGGTGCTCGCTTAGGGGAGCCTAACAACGCTTCTAACCCCACAGGAGTTTAACAGAAGTGGAGGTCCAGACACTACCTCAGGAAGAGGGGAGACCTAACTACACTTGGCATTCGGGGACCAGGGGGCTCAGATTAAGGAGCCCAAACTAAGTCTCACCCAAGCGGAGCTGGAAGACAAACATGTACACACACATATAACACCCAGATATGTCAGTTCGTATACCGGGCCTGTCAGAATGCGTTAGTAACTTCATCATAGGCCCGGCCCCGGAGTCTAGGAGTAGGACAGGAAGGCAGGCGGCCGAGCGGGCGCGAGGGGCGAAAGGGAGGGACCTCAGGTACCCGACTCCTGCCTGCTTTGACGCCGGCGCTGGATCGTCTCCCTGAGATCCGGCTTCCTACGCCGCGCATCGCGCCTCCTCTGAGACCTG
>NC_133375.1:185717-238235 GCF_049309525.1 Garra rufa | reverse complement strand
AAAAAAACACTTATTACCTGCAGATTCACTTATTTCCAAGGTTTATTTTTTAATTTTGTTTAGAATACATTACATTACATTTAGACAGTACATTAGATTCAATAAGTTTTACATAAAATAAATATCATTTTATATTTATTATAAAGTGTATTGTGCTTTATATAGTATGCTAACCTTTAAATAAAAATTGTATCATTGTAATATATATATATATATATATATATATATATATATATATATATATATATATATATATATTTAAATATTATATACAAAATACACAATTATCTGTGCATTTTAAAGTGTTGTATGCTTTATATAATAAGCTAATTTTAAATAAAAAAATTACATTATTTTTACATTATTATTATTGAAATATTATTATAAATGAATATTGTCATTAATATTATTACTAATAATACCTGTATATAATAACAATAATAATTATGTTATACTATACAATTAATATTTATTATTTTATTTATTATTTATTAATAATAGTAATATATTACAAATAATATTTGTGTGTGTGTGTGTGTGTGTGTGTGTGTGTGTGTGTTATAATACATATATTAGAATAAATAAATTTGATAAAAAATACATTTTATTTTTTGTGCATTTGTGTGGTGTACGCTTTATATAAGTATTATAAATTAATATTGTCATTAATATATATATTTATATATTACTTCTTTTCTTCTTTTATATCTACTATTTATTAATAAAATGAATACATTACAAATAATATTTCTGTGTGTATATTATAATACATTTATTAGAATAATTAAATTTGATATTAAATAAATATTATTTTCTGTGCATTATAAAGCGTGTTGTGTGCTTTATATAATCAGATCATTTTAAATGAATATTGTCATTAATATTAATATTTTACAATTTATATATATATATATATATATATATATATATATATATATATATATATATTATACTATAAAATGTTTATTTATTATATTATGTACTATTTATTAATTATATTAATACATTACAAATATTATTTGTGTGTGTATATTATAATACATTTATTACATTGATATTAAATAAATATTATTTTCTGTGCATTATAAAGTTATAAAGTGTGTTGTATGCGTTATATAATAAGATAAAAAAAACTTCAGAACTATTTAAATATTATAAATGAATATTGTTATAAATATTATTACAACTAATGCATATATATGCAAACACACACACAGACACACACAATAAATTATTTTATTTATTAACATTTAATTATTAACAAATATATTATATTATAAATTATTTTATTTATACTATTATTTTATTTATTAATAATATTAATATATTTAAAAAAAATTCTAAATATATACTAAATTAATATTGTCATTAATAATAATATTACAAAGAATACCTGTGTGTCATAGTCATGTCATGTATTTGGTTTCTCCCATTGTCTCCCCCTGCTAATCTGTCTGCTTTGGTTTAGTCCTTGTTATCTGTTTCACCTGTCTTTGTAATTAGCCACCCTTTATAAGTCTGTCTTTGAGTTGAGTTTACTGTCGGTCTTTGCTTGATGTCTTACGTTTGGTGTGTGGAGATTCTTCGTGTTCCTGATCTGTCAGTTCCTTGGATTATATTAAAAGACTTTGTATTTGTTAATTCGTGTATCGCCTCGTCTTATCCAGCACCGTACCGTAACACTGTGTGTGTATATGTGTATGTATATATATATATATATATATATATATATATATATATATATATAATATGTTGTATTGTAATGTACTGCTTTCTATAGCATGTACACATTATATATACATTTTACATAATATGTATTTTTGTATATGTATATGAATTATTGTAAGTTTAGGTTTGTAAGTTGTTGTAGCCTAAACATACTGAGTTGATTATGTGGCTGATAATGAACCAAAATTTCCACATAGACTCATCAATCAACTCTTTCCTAATTTCCTTCATCCTTAAAGCTCTATCAGTACTTAAACTACAGCAAACAATGCTTCAGCATGATGTCATGTGCTGAATATAAACATGAATATTACACAGCTTGATAACAGATATGCTGTATATATTTTGCAGGGAACCAAGACATTAACACGGGCATGACAGAATGCAGTAAAGCACTGGCCTACTGAGTGCTGCATGATTGACACATTATTAGCTATCAGAGCCAATGTACGGAGCGAAGCGGAGGGGTAGAAGGTGAGAAAGTGACCACAGGAGAAAGTTATGCGCTATTAAATGAACGTGTTTGAATTCCAGGGACTACAAATGACCGTAACGACAGGGTAAATAGGACATATTGTAGGGTATTTCAGTCTATGAATGTGAACTGTTGAATGAACCTGCTCACAAATGCGCGTGTGTGCCAGTAGCAGTGCTCTTGGATGAGGAACAATAGCTGTTTCCTGGCTAGCGTGTCCTAACCCTCATTAGCACTGTGATGAAAAGAGAGACTCTACCCACTGTTTCCTCACACACACACCGCTAGAGTAAAGGTCAGAGCAAAGTGTGCTCTCTGTGTGTGAAGATCAACACAACGGCTCACAGACACTCTCTTATCGCTCAGATGGGGAATGTGGAACAGGGAGAGTTCTCTTCCTAAAGTCTGGAGCGCTCACACACACACACACACACACACACACACACACACACACTGGAGAACCACAATGTCAGCACGGCTGGAGTGATTAAGGACCTCATGAAATCTGGAGTTTTACGGTTCTTAATCTTTTTGTTAGCATGGTAGTATATTACTAACGTTGACAAAATGGTCTTTTAGCACTTTCTTTTCTAGATAAACATATTGCTGACTCAGAATTACGCTTTGGATAATTTCTAATTTGGATTTTTCTCCATATAGTTAGGGTTGAAAAGTCCAAATAGCAGTTTTGATGCAGCTTCAAAGGGCTCTACACAACCCCAGCCAATGAATAAGGCTCTTCCCTATCGAAACGATCAGTCATTTTCCAAATAAAATAAGAATTTAAATACTTTTTAACCACAAATGCTCATCTTGCACTAGCTCGACTTCACACATTACGTAATCACGTTGGAAAGGTCACGCGTGACGTAGGCAGAAGTCCCAACCTAGTGTTTATGAAGCAAAGAAAGTCAAACACCCTTTACAAAAAAAACAAAAAGTAAAACAGTGATGACGGATGATTTTGAAGTTGGAGGAAAAAAATAGATTTTTGAACTAGAGTACACAAACGAAGAACTAACCTCACGTGATATTTCCAACGTGATTATGTAATGTGTGATGTGCATCACAGAGATAGCGCAAAACAAGAGTTTGTGGTTAAAAAGTATATACATTTAAATTTTTTTTAGAAAATGACTGATCGTTTCACTAGATAAGACCCTTATTCCTTGGCTGGGATTGTTTAAAGCCCTTTGAAGCTGCACTGAAACTGCAATTTGGACCTTCAACCCATTGATCCCCATTAAAGTCTACATATGGAGAGAAAAATCCTGGAAGGTTTTCCTCAAAAAACTTGAGAAATTGCTTTTCGACTGAAGAAAGAAAGACATGATCATCTTGGATGACATGGGGGTGAGTAAATTACCAGGAAAATTTTATTCTGGAAGTGGCGAAATGATCGGTTATTTAAAAAAAAAAAAAAAAAAAAATGTATATACTTTTGTGTCAAATAATGTAGACTGTCGTTGTTCTAATTACTGTGTTTAATAATAAAGAACTTAGACATACTTGGCTTTTATCTTCTTTGTCTTATAATCTTCTTTATTTGAACCAAACCAGTGTCTCCAAACCACAAGCTGTAAGTACGATTGATGCATTATGTGTACATTTTCAATGGAGTGCTCAAAATATATATTGTGTTAATATGTAAAGTATACCTAGTGCAGCTTTAGGTTTCCAAGTAAACCAGGATATCACTGTCTTACCGAAATAGTTCTGATAATTCACTGTGAACCCACTATTTCCTAAGAATGTGTCAATTAATGTAGACTGTTGTTGTACTAATTACTGTGTTTAATAATAAAGAACTTAGACATACTTGGCTTTTATCTTCTTTGGCTTTATTTGAACCAACAAGTGTCTCCAAACCACAACCTGTAAGTACAATTGATGCTATGTGTACACTGGATTGAAGCACTATATTATTGTTTTATGTAAAGGTGCTCAGGGTTGCCAGGTTGTCACAACAAAACCTGCCCAATTGCTAGTCAAAACTAGCCCAATCGTGTTTCGAGGGGGGTCCCCCCATTAAAAATTCTGCATTCTGGGGGCTAAATATTGTTAATGGGGTCGGTTCGACCGGCAACATCAAAATCAACAGCTGAATTGCCAACATTGATGTGCCAATCACAACAGGCTTGGCCAGCTTACCAATCAGAGCAGAGTAGGCTTGAGTTTACAGACATTACGCTGAAAGCTGATTCGAACTAACCATTTTGAAATCATTGACAAATCACTCTATTGTCTGATTTCTGACCTTAGATGCATTTAAACCTGTTGTAGGGGACTCCAACACAATATTAGGACACTTTAAAAAAAAAACATATGACCTGCTCTTTAAACTATATTATTTCTTGAGAAGTACTCTTTTTAAATGTGTGCCAAAGTGGGCTTTTCTCACAGCGAATAGCAAATCATGTTTATGTCTTTGGCTTTCTATAAAAGAGAGACAAGCCATTTGATATGTCCAGGCCCAACTTCCTGTTTCAACAGGAAATACGTCCACACAAGACAGAAAACTGCACTCATAAAGCTCTTTCTCAGGGTCTTTAAAACTCTGGAGCAGTTGCACACAGTTGGGGTCCACAAACCTTTGTGAACTTCACAAAGGATTTGTAAAGAACGTGTTTTGATCCACGTCTTTAAATCACTTACAATCCAAGCCAAAGTCTGCTGAATAATTTCCCCAGCACATGGTTTATGACTGTCTTAGTAAGACCTTACGTACGGACATGATGAGAGGTGTTCAAACATGCAGATGTTCGGACAGGAAAGCTGCGAAATACTTCAATTAATGCATTGACCTCAAATAACATTTTGTAGTATTTTAATTCTTGATGGAAATTTGGATTTAATATGGGACACTATCAAAGCCACTAGAAGGCAAGCCTGCAACCTTTAGCCAAAAAAGCTAACACTGCACCATAGGGAAAGAGACCAGAGGCCAACACACTTTCATGACAATTCATAACTATTTTACATTTTGCTAATTGAATGATAATTCATATAATTTGCACAATCTCATTTGTATATTTTTATACAATCTGCTTACGTCCCAGCGACGGTTAGCTTGGTTACTTTCTTTCTAATAGTTTACATTTCTGCACAAATCACATGTACAACTTTATACGAAATCCCTACCTCATAAAACAGTTATGCTTTTCATGAGATCAGTTTGCACTTTTTCAGCAGCCTGCTGTGTTTCAAAACATTTTTTTAATAAAGATCTATAAACTATACCAAGTTCATTTCTAAATATTTAGATACAAATTATACAAAAATACAAGTAGCTGGTTTAATGGTTTAATTCACATGGCAACAGAGACTTCTATGATTACTGGATCTCTCTTTTGGACTATGAGTAGTGCTGTTCCTGACCAGGAATTTGGCTATTTTATTTTGAAGTTGAAATCACACTAATTTGCGGCTTCACTTAACAACCTTAGAGCTTAAGGCTCTATATTTATAAATCACTGTTAAAAAACAATTTAACTATAATTTTATTTCTGGATCCAGATTGTTAAGCTCTATGTGCTCTATTTAGAATTTTGGCAATTGAGATTGTCACTGAAATTTGGCCTTCGGCGAGTAACAGTAAAACTGTCATTTTAAAAAGAAACTGCAATGTAACATGTGGCTTAAGGCAAATTGCTGTAATGATACTCTGACTTCACTGATTAAAAAGAACAGTTTGGAATGCTTCAGATATTCCTCATATTAAGCCACCTAAACAATAATAATAGTGATGAAATCAAAACAAGGATATAATAATTATGGGTCTTCTTCACATGTTTTGGACAGGTGCAGGTTGAGAGCAGAGACTACCTTCAATATGATGATGACACAATGACTTGTGCTGTTTTTTATGGAAGCCCATTTGCGCCATTGATTAAAAAAGTATTTAAAAAATGTTATTGGGACTTTTTTCTTGTGAGATAAAAAAAACTTGCAAGTTTGTATCATGCAATTCTGAGAAAAAAGTCAGAATTTCGAGTCTGTATCATGCAATTCTGAGAAAAAAGTCAGAATTGCAAGTTTGTATCATGCAATTCTGAGAAAAAAGTCAGAATTGCAAGTCTGTATCATGCAACTCTGAGGAAAATTCAGAATTGCGAGTTTGTATCATGCAATTCTGAGAAAAAAGTCAGAATTGCGAGTTTGTATCATGCAATTCTGAGAAAAAAGTCAGAATTGCAAGTTTGTATCATGCAATTCTGAGAAAAAATTCAGAATTGCGAGTTTGTATCATGCAGTTCTGAGAAAAAAGTCAGAATTGCGAGTTTGTATCATGCAATTCTGAGAAAAAATTCAGAATTGCGAGTTTGTATCATGCAACTCTGAGAAAAAAGTCAGAATTGCAAGTTTGTATCATGCAATTCTGAGAAAAAAGTCAGAATTGCAAGTCTGTATCATGCAACTCTGAGAAAAAACTCAGAATTGCAAGTCTGTATCATGCAACTCTGAGAAAAAAGTCAGAATTGCAAGTCTGTATCATGCAACTCTGAGAAAAAACTCAGAATTGCTAGTTTGTATCATGCAATTTTGAGAAAAAAGTCAGAATTGCAAGTCTGTATCATGCAACTCTGAGAAAAAAGTCAGAATTGCAAGTCTGTATCATGCAACTCTGAGAAAAAAGTCAGAATTGCAAGTCTGTATCATGCAACTCTGAGAAAAAACTCAGAATTGCTAGTTTGTATCATGCAATTTTGAGAAAAAAGTCAGAATTGCAAGTTTGTATGATGCAATCCTGAGAAAAAAAGTCTGAATTGCAAGATGTAAACTCACAATTGCAAGATATAAAGTTGCAATAGCTGTTTTATTTTTTATTCAGTGGTGGAAATGAGCTTTCATAGTTTTTTATAACCACAGAAGGAAAAAAGTCAGAATTGCAAGTTTGTATCATGCAATTCTGAGAAAAAACTCAGAATTGCTAGTTTGTATCATGCAATTTTGAGAAAAAAGTCAGAATTGCAAGTTTGTATCATGCAATTCTGAGAAAAAAGTCAGAATTGCAAGTCTGTATCATGCAACTCTGAGAAAAAACTCAGAATTGCAAGTCTGTATCATGCAACTCTGAGAAAAAAGTCAGAATTGCAAGTCTGTATCATGCAACTCTGAGAAAAAACTCAGAACTGCTAGTTTGTATCATGCAATTTTGAGAAAAAAGTCAGAATTGCAAGTCTGTATCATGCAACTCTGAGAAAAAAGTCAGAATTGCAAGTCTGTATCATGCAACTCTGAGAAAAAAGTCAGAATTGCAAGTCTGTATCATGCAACTCTGAGAAAAAACTCAGAATTGCTAGTTTGTATCATGCAATTTTGAGAAAAAAGTCAGAATTGCAAGTTTGTATGATGCAATCCTGAGAAAAAAAGTCTGAATTGCAAGATGTAAACTCACAATTGCAAGATATAAAGTTGCAATAGCTGTTTTATTTTTTATTCAGTGGTGGAAATGAGCTTTCATAGTTTTTTATAACCACAGAAGGAAAAAAGTCAGAATTGCAAGTTTGTATCATGCAATTCTGAGAAAAAATTCAGAATTGCGAGTTTGTATCATGCAGTTCTGAGAAAAAAGTCAGAATTGCGAGTTTGTATCATGCAATTTTGAGAAAAAAGTCAGAATTGCAAGTCTGTATCATGCAACTCTGAGAAAAAAGTCAGAATTGCAAGTCTGTATCATGCAACTCTGAGAAAAAAGTCAGAATTGCTAGTTTGTATCATGCAATTTTGAGAAAAAAGTCAGAATTGCAAGTTTGTATGATGCAATCCTGAGAAAAAAAGTCTGAATTGCAAGATGTAAACTCACAATTGCAAGATATAAAGTTGCAATAGCTGTTTTATTTTTTATTCAGTGGTGGAAATGAGCTTTCATAGTTTTTTATAACCACAGAAGGAAAAAATCCCATTTGTTAAGGACAAAAAATACATTTATAATTAATATGCAGTTATAAATATTATAATTTCTTATATATAGTTATATAGTTTATTAGTGTCTATGTAGGCCAGTTTCCAGGCAACATAGCAATTTGGCACATTAATACAGGGAGGAATATAGTGAGGTAGATTTAGGTGCAAATAGCGGAAGCCATTTTGTTGCCGCATGTCATTTCCTGTCCCTCCACAGAGGTTGTTTCTCGTTTATTTTTACGGTTTCCTTTCTCTCTCTATTTTTTTAAACACTGTTTTTCCCGTACCGCTGAAGTCCTGTGTGGGGGGAGCAGAAGTGACCCCGTGTAATGGCCACTAACACACACATTGGGTATGTTACACAATGGGGTCCTTATAACGTTGCCTTGAAATTTACATCGACCCACTCCTACCCAAACAGGAAATCTGGATCTGCCTGCTTCTTATTTTTCTAACTCATTTCCTGCTTTTCCTCTCCTTCCTCAGATTATTGGAATAGTTTTCCTCTATCCTGAGTCAAAAGCAACATTTCACATTTTTGCACTGAAGTTATTGCAAATGATCATCCATTTGAAAGCCAATGCACACGTAAGGAACCTAATCTGAGAACATAATGTGTGTAAAATGTCAATGTCATCATTTTAATAATCAGATCAATGGAACCAATATATATTCATATCTAGTTCAGCACTGGCCGTTTCAAACTGAAATATCTAGCATATTTCAAGAGCTTGAATTAAATGCACATGTAATGCGAAGTCCAGACCATTTCCTTCGTATTTTTTTTTTTTCAGTAAACTTATGAAGAAGTGCACTTTTGAAGAGTTGCATTTCTGTGGTTAATGTTGATTATATATTTGCTCAATGGCAGAAGGAAGGTACTACGCCAAGATAAACATTGGGACCGGAATTGTGGAAAATTGCTCAACCCTGTGCTTGGAGTGTGTGCACTTCCAGAAATAAATTAGGCATGTGTATTAAAAAATGACCATTTATGCTTTTAGGATGTTGCTTCAGTTGGACTCTGGAAAGCTGCTTGCTGTCAAATCATTTGAAAGGACCCAAATGCAGAAGAAAACTAATGCCAACATCCAGTTTTACTTTATATCATTAACAAACAATTTGAGCATGTTTATTTTCTCTATTAGTGACAGACTGACCAGAATACTGTGTGTGTGTCTATACACACATTTATATTGTAAATATTTACATTTAGCAGATGCATTTATCCAAAGCAACTTAAAAATGATAAATACAACAAGCAACATATACAGTTGTGGTGAAAAGTTTACATAAATCTTGCAGAATCTGCAAAATGTTAATTATTTTGCCAAAATAATAGGGATCATACAAAATTCCTGTTATTTTTTATTTAGTGTTAGGGCTGCAAAAAGGCAGAAACTTTCCAGTGAAATTCGGAAACATTCCAGAAATGTTGGAAACTTTGCAGGATTTTTTGGAATTTTCCAAAGATTTTTGGAACGTTTTCGGAAATTTACTAGACATTTTCCATCCCTTTGCAACCCTATTTAGTACTGTACTGAATTTCACATGAGACAAAATACTAGCTGGATTTATAAAAATTACCCTGTTCAAAATTGTTTTTGTGTTTTTGATATGGTTGCTGCCCACTGTTCTTTAGAAAAATCCTGCATCTTCTTTGGTTTTCCAGCATCTTTTGCATATCTCAACCCTTACTCTTTTCACACTGAGGACAACTGAGGGACTCATATGCTACTATTACAAACGGTTCAAACATTCACTAATGCTACTGAAGTAAATATGATGCATTAAGAGAAAGGGGTGAAAACTTTTTGAATTTGGAGATAAGGGTAAATTGTACTTATTTTTTCTTTTGGGAAACATGCAAGTATCTTCTGTTGCTTCTGAAGGGCAATGGAAAAAATATGATGTTTACAAAATAAGAAAAATGTACACATCTTCATCATGTTCAAAAGTTTTCACCCCCCATTTATTTGCAGTGCTACAGTGGCCATTCAGTTTACAAATGCCTAATTCCTAATACTGTTTGGAGTTACCTAGATGATCCACAACTCTTTCATGTTTTTTGTGATGGTTGTTCATGAGTTCCTTGTTTCTCCTGAAGAATTAAACTACCCACTGTTCTTTAGAAAAGTGTTTGATTTTCCAGCAAACTTTTGCATATTTAAACCCTAACCAGCAGGGACTGTATGATTTTGAGAGCCATCTTTTCACACTGATGACAACTGAGGGACTCATACACAACTATTGCAAAAGGTTCAAATATTCACTGATGCTCCAGATAGAAAAAAATATGCATTAAGAGCTGTCATCAGTATAAATTGTACATATTTTGTCTTTTGGAAAGCATGTAAGTATCTTATTTTGCTTCTGAAGGGCAGTACTAAATAAAAATAGCATGAGGTTTAAACAAAACAAGAAAAATGTACACATCTTCATCCTGTTCAAAAGTTTTCACCCCCATTCATCTGCAGTGCTACATGGGAGTGGCCAGTCACTGAGTGCTTATTTGCCAAGTATTTGGTGAAGATTTCTTTGCAGAATCATGGGTAATGTGTCTTGTTACCAAAAGGCATCACAGCAGGTCTGTCTTTAAAGGTTTATAAGGTTATTTTTAAAGGGGTCATCGGATGCCTATTTTCCACAAGTTGATATGATTCTTGGTCTATATATATGGTCTAAATGAGAAGTCTATAACATACTTTGGTTAAAATTTCTCAATGGTAGTGTAAAAAAACACTTTTTTTACCTTGTCAAAAGCAGCCATTTTTAGAGAAAACTATTCTGTTGCATGTTCCTTCAAATGCTAATGAGCTCTGCTCGCCCCGCCCCTCTCTGCAGTGGGATGACGAGCCGTAATGTTTACTTCAGCCGCATTTAGCTGCGTTTAGCTGCGAAACTTGCTAACTAGCACATTATTAAAAAAGGCCATTTGCAAAGATGCATAAAAAAACATTTATACTCACTTCTGCTGTGGGTGAAGCTGCATCACGAATGATTCGCATGAACACAGGCGCATATGTAGATTGGGATTGGCACTTTCCTTTCAAAAACGAAAGTAACATTAATCCTCTGCATCTTCAGCGGCTCAGATGTCGGGAGTAAATGACTACAGCTATGTTCATTATTACATCCAACAACAGAACACCTCAATTGCTCAATCTGAGACATTCTTGTCTTCTCCTGCACCTGAGTCACACAATAGTGATCGGAGTCGGACTGTTTCAGCTCGGTGAGGGCGGGTCTAAGGTGAGGCGCTCACGTCAATCAAATATCATAAGAGCAGCCTCTGTCTGTGTGTCGTCACACCCACAAAAAGCAGAGAATGACCTGATTTTAAAAAGTGGATATTACTTTTAAAGTCCACTGGGTGGATTTTTATCATTGTAGGGTGATTGTGTACACAAACTGCCAACACACATTAATGTTCAAACAACATGTAAAAGTGAGTTTTGCATCCGACGACCCCTTTAAAACTCAATTCCTCTGTGGAGAAAATGAATGAGACTTTTACTTCCGCAACACGACTCTTATAGAAATTCTGCAGCAATTTGCATAAGCCCAACTATTAATGTGTTGGAAAGAGGCAATTATCAATCAAAACTCTTACATGTTGGGCCAGCACACAATACTTTAAGAGTAGAGCATTGAAGCGCTGTCACTAGGCCAGTGTGAGTACAAAGAAACAGCTGTCTGACAGCACAGAGCACAATATGAGTGAATGAACACAGGACAATGACAGGCTATGTGTGAATACTGCTGCATGTGGGTGGACTTTGAGATCCAGTCAGTCTGGACTTTAGGAGGGCAAAATGAAAAGGATTTCTTGTGAACGTGAAAGAAGGAAACACAGAGAAGTTGTAAATGCAGTTCAGCTGTGCATTTCACAGACACGGTAAAAATGCCCTCCCGAAACTACTCTCGTCTGCTCTTTCAGCGATTTTCTCCGTGTGAATGTACGCTCTGTCACTCCATTCTGCTTTTGCGTTTCGTGAAAAGCCCAGACGCTATCGGGTCCCGCTAGCAACATAAACACACCCACACTAGCACACATACACACACATGTGCACACTCACAAACACACCCCTTGCCTTGAGTTTATCTAATAGTCACATCTGGAGTCTATCAACTCCAGCGGTCTGCCCCCCTTCTCCTTCCTCACACACTCCTCTGGTCCTGCTCTGTCCCGTTCCTTTAACACTTTCTTCACCACGGCGCTACTGGATATGAAGTCTGAGACAACTCCGGCAACTGAATATTCAGTCCCTGCTGTTAGGCGTGTTCATTGGCTCAACATCTCAACAAGAACTCAAAATGAACTCTGGAAGAAGAACTTGGACTGTTTTGGGGAGTATTTGTGTAAACAGTGAGGCTGAGTTAATCTAGTCTGGTCAAACCATGTCCAGTCAAACTTACATTATGATAATACAGCTGAAGTGTGTCATATTTACAGTTACACTGAAAAGAAAATAACTATGCCACTTTCAAAACATTGTTTTGTTTGTTTGAGCATCCTGAACAATCTGACAGCAACAGCTCAGCCAATGGGGTGAGTTTGGGGGCGGGGCTATCAGTTTTGACTTCATGAAACCTGTTTTAAAACCGTCAAGTTGCTTCTTTGATTAAAATGTAATGGCATCATACATTTCTCTTATCTTTCTTCATATTTCAACCACCTGGCTCCATTGTGACTTTTTACAATCCAATCAGTTCGCAAAGGATAAAATCAAGTCCTTTTAACTTAAATATACCCTTGTGAAAAAAGAATCACATTTTAGCATACTTTTAAAAAGTATACTTTTGCCATCTCAAGTATCAAAACACATGGCATGCAATATGGTTAGACAATCTCAGCAGTGGGTGTTTATTTCCATTTTTGCAATAGGTAACACCCCTTGAAACTAAGCTACTATGTTTCACAGAGAGTGAAAATGAGAATGGAAAATTTTATGCAAAAAACTTTATAAACTAACCTAAAGAAGCAAAATATAAAAATATGAAACAGCATTTCATGACACGTTTAAGTAAACTTAAGTGGCCTTTTAAGGTTTGAAGATTTGAACAGTACAAGTTTACAATCAAGCACTTTGTTTTCGCAAGGGTATGTCAGATTAGTAAAACTGGTTGTGAGCAGTCCTTGACTTTAATATACCTCACAGACAGAAATAAACATTGTATGTGCTTAAGATTTATTTTTGTCTCACTGAGATCTGTTTGACTTATTTTTTGTTTAAAGTATTATTCTCGAGTGAATCAGTGCAGGATTGTTGAACTTTTAATCACACAAGAAGCTGATTGAATCCACATCTGTCTTTCTCTAGCTTTGTTTATTAGGGAAAGATGGTTAAATTCACTGCCACTGCCACTACCCTTCATTTTTATGAGAGGGCCGTAAGCTTAGCAGTGACCAGCACACATACACACACCGCACTCCCGCTCTGGATAAGGTCATATTCTTACCTACATTGGAAACAATGTTAATCTTAATTCCAAACACAGCATAATGAACCCACATTAAATTGGAAGGAGAGGGTTGGGACACTCTCAGTAAACAAGCATATTTTCTTAACTTTGTATAGCAAGTCTGCTTGCAAGAAATCTGTACTCATTAAGGTGGTTTTCCATAGACAGAATCTTTTAAGGAATAACACCATCATCTTCTCACAAAAAAAGCAGACATTTTCAAAAAATCCTGTTCTTCTAATAACTCTTGTGGAAAATTTTTTAGATATTTCTGTCTGTCAATCAATTGTATCATATCTGTCTGTCTGATTATTCAGGGTTTGAATTTAACTTTTTTGCTCACCGACCAATTTGACTACAAAATGTTCAATTTACTGGCCATTCACAACTTCTACAAACCAATAATATTAAAAAAAAAAGTAAATGCATAAATAAATAAACCAACAGCTTGAGGCTGTCAACACTGGATGTGAAAAAATCAGGAGTTGCAAATCACTTGAACTTTTTGTCAGTATGTCATAAATAGAACGAGGCATCAGTTTACTGTCGGGGATTTGTTCCTTGATGCCGTGTCCAGTGTAGACAGCATCACTCATCATAATGGGTTATATTGTATTTTGTCACACTGCTTGCATCCAGCGTAGGCACGGTGTGAGTCTTTGGTTGTTTTTGACTCTTTGTTATTGCTTTAATGCAAAGGAAACCAGTGCGCCTGCTGAACCGTTATTTGTCAGGTATGTTCAAGAAAGCTAGTTATGCACAGATGCTGCGCAATTAGGCTGTATTTAATATATCATGATGACTCAAGTTCAGTATTTGCGCTAGATCTGCGCAGAAATGGCTTAAATGATCTATCTATCTATCTATCTATCTATCTATCTATCTATTGTATCATATCTTATACATCTATTGTATTGTATTGTGTCTGTTTGTCTGTCTATCTATTGTATCTTTCTATTGTATTATATCTAAAGTATTATATCGTATCTGTCTGTATGTCTGTCTATCATATCATATCGCATCGGTCTGTCGATCATGTCGTACTGTACCATACCATACTGTATCTTTTCAGTCTGTCTATCATATCATATTGTATCGGTCTGTCTATCGTCTCATATCACACCGTACCATATCATATCAGACTGTCTATCATATCATATTTTATCGATCTGTCTATCTTATCATGTTTGCCTGTCGTATCCTATTGTATCGTATGTGTTTGTCTGTCTATTGTATTGTATTGTGTCTGTCTGTCCGTCTGTTGTATCATATCTATAAATCAATTGTATCGTATTTGTCTGTCTGTCATGTCGTATCATACCATTTTGTATCGTACTGTATCACATTGTATTGTTTCATATTATATATTATATATAAGTCTATCGTATCATATTATATAATATCTGTCTATCGTAATGTATCATGTCTGTCTGTCGTATCCTGTTTGTCAGTATATCGTATATCTATCGTGACGTATTGTATCATATCTGTCTACATATCATATCATATCATATCATATCATATATCATTTCATATCATATCAATCTATCGTATGATATCTATCTTATCGTATTGTATCATATCTGTCTATAGTATCATATTATATCATGTCTGTCTGTCTGGTGTATCATATCTATCAATCGTATCGTATTTGCCTGTCTGTCGTATCGTACCATATTGTATTGTACCGTATCACATTGTATCGTATCACATTATTATATTATATATCAGTCTATCGTATCGTATTGTATCATATCTGTCTACATATCATATCATATCATATAAGTCTATCGTATATCTATCGTATTGTATTGTATCATATCTGTCTATAGTATCATATTATATCATGTCTGTCTGTCGTATCATATGTATCTATCAGTCATATCGTATTTGTCTTTCTGTCATGTCGTATAGTACCATTTTGTATCGTACCGTTTCGTATCATATTATATATTATATAGCCTATCAGTCTATTGTATCATATATTTCGTATCGTATTGTATCATATCTGTCTATATATCATATCATATCTGTCTATCATATGATATCTATCATATCATATTGTATCATGTCTGTCTGTTGTATTATATCTATCTATCAATTGTATCGTATTTGTCTGTCTGTCGTATCGTACCATATTGTATCATACCGTATCACATCGTATTGTATCATATTATATATCAGTCTATCGTATCATATCTATCCTATCGTATTATATAATATCTGTCTACATATCATATCAGTCTATCATATGATATCTATTGTATCGTATTGTATCATATCTGTCTGTTTATCATATCATATCTGTCTGTCTATCGGTCTTTATCTACCGCATTGTATCTCATCATATCGCAACGTATCATATCTATATATATATATATATATATATATATATACAATATATAGATATATATATAGATATATATATTGTATGTATATATATATATATATATATATATTGTATGTATGTATATATATATATATATATATATATATATATATATATATATATGTCTATATATTGTATTGTATCATATTTGTCTATCATATAATTTCTATCGTATTGTTTTGTATCTGTCATATCTGTCAGAATGTCTGTTGTATTGTATTGTATCATATCATATCATATCATATCATATTGTATCGCATCCGTCTATTTATCATATCGTACCTGTCTGGCTGTATATCGTATTGTGTCTGTCTGTTTGTCTGTCTATCTTATTGTATCCTATTGTATTGTATGTGTTTGTCTGTCTATCGTATTGTATTGTGTCTGTCTGTTGTATCATATCGATCTATCAATCGTATCGTATTTGTCTGTCTGTCGTGTCGTACCATATTGTATCGTACCGTATCACATCGTATTGTATCATATTATATATTATATATCAGTCTATCGTATCATATCTATTGTATCGTATTGTATCTGTCTGTCTATCGCATCGTATCTGTCTACTGTATCGAATCATATCTGTCTGTCTGTCTATCGTATTGTACCGTATCATATTCCATCGTACTGTATCTGTCTATTTATCGTATGATATCGAATTGTACCTGTCTGTCTGGTTGTCTATCATATCATGTCTGTCTGTCTATCCATCGTATTGTATAGTTTGTCTATCGTTTTGTGTCTGTCTTTCTGTTCGTCTATCGAATCATGTCAGTGTCGTGTCTTTCTGTCTGTCTGTCATATTGTGTCATATATCATATTGTATCATCTGTCTGTCTGTCTATCTATTGATCTATCCATCTATCGTATCATATCAAATCTGTCTTTTATAACAAACGACACTACAGGGTCAAGGTCTCTCTCCTTCGCTCGTCTCCTTATGAAACCACATTTTGCTCCCACCTTTTCTCATCCTGTTCACTCTATCAGCTTGTAAATCTCCATTCTCTCTCTCTCATTATTCTCATTAGCTCTGCTCAAATCAGTGCTGGACAGGCCGCTGTGATCTGTTCACACACTCGTTAGGGTCGGCGCTCGTTAGCAGGGGCCAGCCTCATTACAGGACGTGTGTGTGTACGTGTCTATGTGGCTGTGTGCCGTTTTAAGGGACGGCGCTGGGTGGAAAATTTAATTTAGTAGATCAAGGGAAAAAACGTGGGTTTGGCCGAGTGTGTGTATGTGGGTTCAGGTGAAAATTGCTCTTTTCATATAACATGCTTGTTGAGGACGTGAATGAAAGCCAAGACAACACAAAGACACACTCACACACACGCACGCTAACATGTGGACTTCACGACGTCCTACAGCAGCCCGCTGTGTTCTATAAGGGTATAAAACAAACACGGCTAAACATCGCTCTCGTTGGGTGGTTTGGCGAGCTATGAAGGACTTCTTTTCTTTGAGGAGGTCTGCTTTAATGAAAGGGAGGACTGTGTGAGGAGCTACCAGAGCACCAATGCCGGCCTCTCCTCCTGCTCTCTGGCACTACTGTAATACTACCACACTGCTGTTCTTATAGAGGCGCATACTCAAGGAAATTCCTTTCGTAATGTCTAAAAGTGTGAAAACTCCAGAGAGAGAACATTCTAGTTGGGTCACACCTGTGGGATGTATGGTTGAAGGTCAAGAATTCACATTCTGATGAAGGAGACTCAACAACAACAATAACAAATTTTGTTTCAGTATTATTATTTTACCTCAAGTTTTACCTCATGTCGTTCCAAACCTGTAAGTCCTTCGTTTATCTTCAGAACACAAATTAAGATATTTTTGATGAAATCAAAGAGCTTTTTGACCCTGCATAAGCAATGCAACTACAACGTTCAAGGCCCAGAAAGGTAGTAAGGACATTGTTAGAAATCCATGTGTCCATGTGACATCAGTAGTTCAACCGTAATTTCATGAAGCTACGAGAATACTTTTTGTGTGCAAAGAAAACAAAAATAACGACTTTATTCAACAATTTCTTCAATTTGTGCTTAAAAAGTATTTAAATTTGTATTTTTCTTGGAAAATGACAGATTTTTTTGCTTATTCCTTGGCTGGAGTTGAGTAGAGCCCTTTCAATCTGCACTGAAACTGCAATTTGGAACTTCAACCCATTGATCCCCATCGACCTCCACTATATAGAGAAAAAATTCCGGTAATGTTTTGTTCAAAAACCTTCAATCTTTTCGACTGAAGAAAGAAAGACATGAACATCCTGGATGATGGGGTGAGTAAATGATCAGGAAATTTGAATAAATCAAAGAGCAATCTCTTTAAAGGTGAGAATTGGACCTTAAAATAAAGTCTGACCATATTAAAACTCCTTTTGATTAAATCCGAGAGCTTTTTGACCTTGCATAAGCAATGCAACTACAATGTTCAAGGCCCAGAAAGGTAGTAAGGACGTTGTTAGAAATAGTCCATGTGACATCTGTAGTTCAACCGTAATTTCATGAAGCTACGAGAATATTTTTTGTGCGCAAAGAAAACAAAAATAACGACTTTATTCAACAATTTCTTCTCTTCAGTGTCTTGGACACACATTCACTACAGCACAACAACTGAATAGGCAAAACCCTATTGATAATTGATTTCATATAGTAGTCTAAAATGAGAAAAATTATTCCATGTGCTTCCCTGTTGTTTTACCTCAAAACAGCATTTGATTCAGGACTACCAACCCAGTGTTTAAAAAGTGAACATGCAATGAAGGTTAGAAAATAAGATGGAGTTTTTCACCCTACCCTACCTTTTTGAACCAAACTACACAGATGAAGAACTAACTGTGTGACCTTTCCAACGTGATTACGTAATGAAGTTGCGGACACAAATCACAGGGCTAGTGCAAGATGAGCATTTGTGGTTAAAAAAGTATATAAATTAGTATTGTTTTGCTAGATAAGACCCTTATTCCTTGGCTGGGGTTGTGATGAGCCCTTTGAAGCTGCACTAAAACTGCAATTTGGAACTTCAACCCATTGATCCCCATTGACCTCCACTATATAGAGAAAAATCCTGGAATGTTTTGTTCAAAAACCTTCAATCTTTCCGACTGAAGAAAGAAAGACATGAACATCCTGGATGATAGGGGTAAGTAAATGATCAGGAAATTTGAATTAATCAAAGAATAATCTCTTTAATAGTGAGAATTGGACCTTAAAATAGAGTCTGACTCTATTAACTCTATTGAAATTAATTTTTGATGAAATCCGAGAGCTTTTTGACCCTGCATAAGCAATGCAACTACAACGTTCAAGGCCCAGAAAGTTAGTAAGGATGTTGTTAGAAACATCAGTAGTTCAACCGTAATTTCATGAAGCTACGAGAATGCCTTTTGTGCGCAAAGAAAACAAAAATAACGACTTTATTCAACAATTTCTTCTCTTCAGTGTCTTCGACACACATTCATTACACCGCAACAACTGAATAGGCAAAACCCTATTGATAATTGATTTCATATAGTAGTCTAAAATGAGGAAAATTATTCCATGTGCATCCCTGTTGTTTTACCCCAAACAGCAGTTGATTCATGGCTTCATAAGCTCTTGAGGAGCATGTATTGTACATGTGTTCTCCATCGGTTCACCAAGGTTTAACAAATAAAATCTGGCCTGTGACCTAAAATGAGTTTGACACGTTTTAATTAAATTAAATAATCTAAAGGATTCAATGTACTGTTATGTGGGATTTCACAGGAACACACGACTTAAGAGTATACATATATACAGTACACAAAGAAAGAAGAGAGAGAAGACGACGGCTGTTTAGAGAGTATTTAGAGCCTTGAAGCGACGCCAGAACAGTTTGAAAGAGATTTCCATAATAGGATGCACAGCACACAACACATGGGATGAGAAAAACACAGCCAGACAAAAAGACAAAGTGCTGCAGTTTTCTTTCGTGTCATATCGATAACATATGTGTCACGATAAAGAATGCTTTGACATCACTTCAGTGAAATACTGCTTCGCTGATAACACACCCTTTGAATTGAGAGAGAGGAAAAAGAAAAACGTTACAGTAAATACATCAGCAGGCAGATCTGTGATTGATATGAATATAACAACACTCCTGGATGGATTTGACATATGCAGCCGTTTTTGGGCTGTAGAGAGAGTGTCCTAGGATGACTGCTACACAGACCGTACAGATAAGATAAACTCTCGGCAACATGTTACGCTACACACATACACAAGCTGGAAACAATGAAGAGAGATATGTGCGCACACACCGAGTGGTTGAATTAAAACAAGAATAAACAGTGTAACAATAGAGGAGTACACATACACACATCACACAGACCTGTCACTCCGCAGGAGGCCGAGGCCCAGGGCATGCTGGGAAATTTGTTTGGTATAAATTATACAATCGACTATAATCAGGTTCTCATGAGCAAACTAAACTGATTCATCAGTGCTTTAAACTTTATATCCTTTGTGAAAAAGAAGTGCATATAAAAAATACAGAATTAATGAATATAGGCCTACTTAAAGGATTAGTTTACTCCTGAATTTAAATCATTTGATTATTTACTCACCCCAGTGTCATCCAAGATGTTCATGTCTTTCTTTCTTCAGTCGAAAAGAAAGCAAGGTTTGTGAGGAAAACATTTTTCCTCAAAAGGATTTTTCTCCATATAGTGGACTTCAATGGGGATCAACAGGTTGAAGGTCCAAATTGCAGTTTTAATGGGTTATACAAAATCCCAGCCGAGGAATAAAGGTCTTATCTAGTGAAACAATCTGTCATCTTCCCCAAAAAAATACAAATTGTAATACTTTTTGAACACAAATGCTTGACTTTACACATTAAGTAGTCACATTGAAAAGGTCACGCATGATGTGTAGGTGAAAGTACTGATCCAGTGATTACAAAGCGAACTCCTTTTAGAAAAAGCTAAAAAAAAATGATGTCTGACAAATTTTCACACTACCCTACCTTTTTGAACCAAAGTACACAGATGAAGAAGTAACCACGTGTGACCTTTTTAATGTAATTGCATAATGAAGTTACGGACACGGATCAGGACAAGCATTTGTGGTTAAAAAGTATATACATTTGTATTTTTCTTAGAAAACGACAGATCTTTTTGCTAGATGAAACCATTATTCCTCGGCTGGGATCGTGTAGAGCCCTTTGAAGCTGCATTGAAACTGCAATTTGGACCTTCAACCCATTCATCTCCATTGAAGTCCACTATATGGAGAAAAATCTGAAATTGCATTATTTTATGTATAATCATTTTACTGTATTAATTAATTTGAAATCATTTTTTTTTTAATCATCTTAAATGTTCTTAATTTTGTTTTTATTGTTGTGATTATTATTTTAAATTTTTATGCTATTGTGATTTTAATTCCTTTTTATGTACAGCACTTTGAATTACCATTGTGTATGAAATGTGCTATATAAATAAACTTGCCTTGCCTTGCCTTGCCTTGCCTTGAAATGTTTTCCTCAAAAACCTTGAAGACATGAATATCCTGGATGATAGGGTGAGTAAATGATCAGGAAATTTTCATTAATTAAAGAGTTATCTCTTTAATAGAAATAATTGGACCTTAAAATAAAGTGTGACTATATTAACTCTATTGAAATGAATGGCATTTAATTAAATTCCTTTGAACTTACACTGCTGGTCAAATGTTTGGGATCAGTATGATTTTATGTATTTTAAAAAAGTTTCCAATGCTCATCAAGGCTGTGTTTATTTGATCAAAAATACAGAAAAAAATTAAAATATGTTGGAATATTATTACGATGTAAAATAATGTTCTTTTATTTTAATATACATTAAAAATCTAATTTATTTCTGTGATCAAAGCTGAATTGTTCAGCATCATAAATGCAGTCTTCAGTGTCACATGATCCTTCAGAAATCATTCTAATATTCAGATTTTATATCAGTGCTGGAAACAGTTGTAGTGCTTAATTTTTTTTTGGAACCTGTGATAGTTTTTTCAGGATTCTTTGATGAATAAAAAGCTAAAAAAAAAAACAGCATTTATTTGAAATAGAAATATTTTCTAACAATATACACTAGTGTTTAAAAGTTTGGGGTCAGTAAAATTGTTCTTCTTTCTTTTTTTGAAAGAAAGTACTTAATACTTTTATGTGTTAAAATTATATTGTTAGAAAATATGTCTATTTTGAATAAATGCTGTTCTTTGTGACTTTTTATTCATCAAAGAATCCTGAAAAAAAGTATCACAGGTTCCAAAAAAATACTTGGTAGTTCAACTGTTGCCAACATTGATAATTCTAATAATCAATCAGCATATTAGAATGATTTCTGAAGGATCATGTGACACTGAAGACCAGAGTAATGGCTGATTTAAAAAATCAGCTTTGCATCACAGGTAAAAAAAAATATATATTTTAATGTATATTAAAATAAAAAACATTATTTTATATTATAATAACATTTTGCAGTATTATCGTTTTTTTATTTTTGATCAAATAAATGCAGTCTTGATGAGTATAAGAAACTTCTTTTAAAAACATTACAAGTCTTACTGATCCCAAACTTTTGAATGGCAGTGTATATCTCATGCTGCCAAAAAAGTCCACATTTTTGAAACCTACATAACTTTTTTCTAACAAAGCAACATCAAAAGCGCACTAAAAACTTTTTTTCTGTGTTTTTTTTCTAGGTAAATTTCCTACCGTAAATATATCAAAACTTAATCTTCGATTAGCAATATAGATTGCTAAGAACTTTTTCCGGACGTTTTTCTCAGTATTTTGATTTTTTTGCACCCTCAGATTGCAGATTTTCAAATATATGTATCTCGGCCAAATATTGTCCTATTCTAACAAATATACATCCATACATCAATGCAAAGCTTATTAATTCAGTTTCAGATATGTATAAATCTTAATTTTAAAAAATGACTTTATGACTGGTTTCGTGGTCCAGAATCACATATAGTCATCGTCTTTTGTTTATTTGGTTCTCATGCTGCATTCCAATCCACTGTAAAAGTCTGAATTTACCACCTGGAAAACTACAATAAAATGCAAATGAAATCAGATTTGGAAATCAACTTGGAAAATCCAGTTTTCCTCATTCAGAAATGTGAGTATGGTTGTATGATCTCACACTAACATGGGATAACGAACAGCTGATTCAAAAACAGGAGAGTAAAACCTAGTAAATGAACTATATTCTGCTCATAATCATACACCTGCAAAACAAATGCCGTCGCTGCATACCATTGTTTATACTCCGCAATTTGGTTGCTAGGAGACATATTTCCAAAGCAAATGCTTGCATTACAATTTGTTGCTTTATAAATCATCATCAGAATGTCTGGCAATGGAACGTCTTACAGAGGGAAGTCAGCGATATCTACGAGGAAAGAATATCCCACATCTGACGTCGAATGGAATGCAGCATTAGAACTGTAGTAGCCAAGGATATTTTGGGCTTCCTAAAAAGGAGCCCAGAGAGCTGTAAAGCTACACGGCTTTCTTAACGTACCGTGCCATACCATTTTTGTGTCACTTTTATTACAGACCTACTGCATAAGGAATGTGTTTTCGGTTAAGTGGATACAAATATAATAAGTGCATGCTTCAAATGTGTGCATACCTATTCCTTACTCACTTTTAACTCTTAGTACGCAACCATCTCTCCTCTAATTCATTTCAATTTTTTTTTTTGGAATAGCATGCCTTTATACACTTGGAGCTCTTACAAATGCAAAACCCCTGATGAGTGAATCATCATAATTTATCCTTCTAAATTATTCTTAAAACCCAAGTTTATCCTAACTAAGAAACTTTTGGCTTAAAAACAACAAAATACAATTGCATTTTCTTGTGTTCTAGAGAGTGAAAGGACGTTATATGAAACTAATAGAGCATTAACATCTATAGTTTTACATCTGAAACAGCCCTTCCCCCTCATCCCAGCCCAGTGTAAGTACAATCCCAGGTACGAGCGCCTGTTTGCGGGCATGGCTCCAGTTTCTCTGACCTTTGACCTCCGCAGCTCCCCGGGGGTCTTGTCTGCACTTGCAAAAACAAGCAAATCAGATCCTTTTACCCCAAACAAACACCTACATACAGAGAGCAGCCCTGTCTTACACACACATGGCTAATCACTGCACACGTGCACACACGGACACGAGCGCACACGTGCACACAATAATGACCTCACACACACATATCAAACACACGTGTTGCTACATATACTCACAACAAACAACATTTGCAATTTGAAAAAAAATGTTTTAGTCAACTAAACCATTACCATTTTTTAAATACAGGCTTCTTATAAAGAGCTACCAAAGAGTTTTATTAGAAACTAATATGGCCTACTGTAGCTGCCAGTATCATACACCAATGCTGCAGGTCAATCAGCAACACAACATATTTCTTCCTCCTTCAGTCCCTGGCAGCCTCCTCTCATCCTCCTCTATTATCTCTCCAGACTGAGCAGTTCTTCACAGAGTGATATATGGAGGTGTAATGAGACTCTTTCTGTGATAGTCTCACGTACCGGCTCATCCTCCCTACTGTAGCATCACACTCACAGACAGCAGCAAATAGCTCCCTGCCAGCGTTCACTTCGGTATTCAGTATGAAAAAGAAAGAAATATTTTGGATTATTTTCTAAATAAAGTAGAATGGTGTTGATTTTGACAATAATTAGGGGTTCAAGCACGTAGCATTGAAACCCTATTGTAATTGCTAGAATGGTCACAGATCAGCGATCTCCACGGAAAACTGATTGTGCAGACCAAACCGTAAGTCGTAGAGACTTGAAACTTGGAGGGATGGTAGTACTCACACTGTCTACAACGTCACCAAAGCTCAGCCTAGTCGGCCTGGCGGTGGCACTACAGCGGTCAAAAGTACGAAAGCGCTCATAACTCCTAAACCATCAGATGAAGACTCAAGTGTCTTATGTCGTTGGAATCCTTGGCTCACGCCGGACATCATTGTGATTGATTCTGAGCCTGCCAAAATTTTCTGGTATTTTGTTAAACCTACTAGATTTTTTTTTTCACCCAGTCTGAATCAAAACAATGAAGAAAGATTCTCTGAAGAGCGAATATCAATAATTATCAAAAAAAGTCTAACTTTGGACTCACTGACGCAAAGGGATGCCAAAACGTTCGAAAGGGGCAGGGACACTTTTAGTAAAATGCCTATAACTCCGAAATGGAATGAGATATCTTCGCCAAACTCAGAACATGTAAGACCTATGTAAGAGCTCGATCTGAGGTTGAAGGACGAAAATCGTGTAGCTTGGTCACTTGGTGGTGCAACAAGACGGAAAAAAACAATATAAAATTGGCTATACCTACGCAACCATTTGTCCTATTAACGTGAAAATCACTGTGCACGGCCTTGGTCCAAAGTGTCACAAGTGTCTTTAAGCAAATATATGCCGATATTGCATTTTTCAAGGGTGTAAATGATTGTGCATTGTGGGCGTTTTCGCACATACATGAGATATTCGTGTCATATGACACAATTCCTCATTCCAGACAACTTTGCCTCTAGAAGCACTGCTGTCAATCAAATCGTTTGCTGAATGAATGAGAATATGTAAAAACCTACTTTTGCAAACTAGTCCTAGGTTTTTCACTCAATCTCTAAATGCTGCAGTACAATTCTCTGGACTCTCCAGGTCAATAATTATTTTTTTTTAAATAAAAATGAAATGTACCCTTTGGGAAGCTATAACGGGGTCATTTAGAAAAGGGGCCTGTCTAAATTTACCCAAAATCTAATAAAGCCTAAAGTAAAAGCGACAGGTGATTCTAAACAAGCTTGAAAAGAATCACTAGACAAAAAAGATCACTAGACAAAACCCTTATTCCTCAGCTGGGATCGTGTAGGGCCCTTTGAAGGTGAATTGATCTGTAATCTGGACCTTCAACCTGTTGGTCACCATTGAAGTCCACTTTGGAGAAAAATCCTGGAATTTTTTTTTTTTTTCTCAAAAAACTTAAATTCTTTTCGACTAAAGAAAGAAAGACATGAACATCTCGGATGACATGGGGGTGAGTAAATTATCAGGAAATTTTTCTTCTGGAAGTGAACAAATACTTTAATACTTTTTTGTGGAAACCAAGATATAGCATTTATCTGAAATATCAATCTTTTGTAACATTATAAATGTCTTTTGAGCCAAAGTTGATAGTAAGTAGTTTATAAGTATTCATATTTATTTAAGTATCTTGCTGATGCCAAACTTGTGTGTTTTATATGTGGTTACCTTATTTTAAATCCATTATTGGTGATGTTCCATGTTATCTGCTGAGTAATCGTTTACTCATTTTAATGTTTTAGCAGTTTTGACTCCGCAATGAACCAAATGCCCAACCCTTGACACACATCAAAGAAACCACTAAGCCTTGCAATGGTGATAAAGATGATGATGACGAGAAAGAGGCTTACTTACAGCTTCTCGAGGGAGTACAAGCCAGTGAAGGAGCCATTTTTCAGGACGCGGATACGATTGTTGCTCAGATTTCTGTGAAGAAATGCAAAAGCAGAGATGAAGTGAGTCATTGTAATGACAGTTACTAATCACACATTCACAGACAGCCATGTAAAATGAAATCCACTCGTGCATCCAATGAAAACAGGCCTCATTCACACACACTGTCACACACGCCCTCGCCAACACACACGCTGAACCAAAACACACACGATGTCCAACAAAAACACGCATGTACAGTAAACACCCTGACACAAGCGTGCTTATATATGGCCAGACATCTCAGACACATATGCTTGCCAACTCTCACACATATTCTTCATTTGCTGCCTACAAACCTTGTGACCACAGCATTAGATTGTGGTATATACACCAAAGAAAGAGTAAGACTGTAGAAGTCACCTGTGTTTCACTGCAACACTTTCATTACTAACAAACAGAAACAAAAACTTAAGATGTAAGGAGCAGTATCATAGAAAATGATTTTTGATCTCCTCACCCTCGAAAAAACCCATAAACAAAATTATACAAAATAAAAGAAAGTACTCAGACTATGGTATATACAGTTGAGGTCAAAAGTTAAGAATCTGCTAAATGTTAATTATTTGACCAAAATATGAGGGATTATACAAAATCCATGTTATTTTTTATTTAATACTGACCTGAATAAGATATTTCACATAAAAGACGTTTACATATAGTCCACAAGAGAAAACAATAGATGAATTTATAAAAATGACCCTGTTCAAAAGTTTACATACACTCAATTCTTAATACTGTGTTGTTACCAGAATGATCCACAGCTGTGTGTTTTTGTTTAGTGAAAGTTGTTTGTGAATCCCTGTTTGTCCTGAACAGTTAAACTGCCCGCTGTTCTTGAGAAAAATCCTTCAGGTCCCACAAATGTATTTGTAATGTATTTGAAACCTTTCCAACAATGACTGTATGATTTTGAGATTAATCTTTTCACACTGAGGACAACTGAGGGACTCTATTACTATTACAGAAGGTTCAAACAGAAGGGTGAAAACTTTCGGAATTTGAAGATCAGGTTAAATTTAACTTATTTTGTCTTTTGGAAAACATGTATGTATCTTCTGTAGCTTCTGAAGGGCAGTAGTAAATGAAAAAATATGATATTTAGGCAAAATAAGAAAAATGTACACATCTTCATTCTGTTCAAAAGTTTTCACCCCCTGCTCTTAATACATAATTTTTCCTTCTGAAGCATCAGTGAGTATTTGAACCTTCTGTAATAGTTGCATATGAGTCCCTCAGTTGTCCTCAGTGTGAAAAGATGGATCTCAAAATCATACAGTCATTGTTAGAAAGAGTTCAAATACACAAAATGCTGAAAAACCAAAGAATTTGTGAGACCTGAAGGATTTTTCTGAAGAACAGTAGCTCTTTAGTCTCTGGACTATACTTCTTCTGAAGTAAAACTTAAGTAAATTAAAAGTAATTTATCATAAAAAAAAATCCTACCGACACCAAACCTTTAAATGTGGAGTGGTAGAGTATATAAAAAGAGCACAGGGCAAAAAGCACCCACAGAAACACTGATATAACATCTGTATACATTATCTCTAAAGTCATGGTGTTTCAGCAGCAGAAGAGGGGAGGAGGGAGAGTATGTGAGAAAGGATGCTGCCCAAACACGAGTTCAGCGACCCGACAGCCACGAAGACAGCGGCATCAACTTCAGCCATCAGACCGGGCTGTTTCCAATTAATCTTCACGGCTTAATGGAGGGATGGAAAGGGCGAGGGAATGAGGAAGAGGAGGGGGAGGAAGCCATAATCTTGATAATCACAGTGGATACATTTTTACATCAAAAGGAAGTCGAGGTCCACATCAAACGAACGCCCGGCTCTTTCCACGACAATTATCCCTTTCGCCATTGGCTAATGGGCCTGAGACCAGAGAGAGTCTTATCAGAAGGAAGAGAGAAAAGAGAAGAGGAAGAGAGAGAGAGGGCTTTGGATGGTGGTGAGGGTAAAGCTCAGGAGGAAAACAGGTTTAGATTAGGGTTATGGCTGATGTGGACAAATAAAAACACACAAATGCCATAAACTGGGCTGTTATGTATATGTAAGATCTATTTCTGGCCGTGCTTAAAACATTTAGCAAAGCAATTCATCACAAGAGGTCACCCATTACAGTGATTTACTTTAATTTTACATTGTCTATCTACAGTCTAAAAGACTGTTGCTGTTCCACAGTCTGGTTTGACTCACTGCATTCACACTGAATCGTACAATCTGACATGCAACAGTTGTAAAGGATTTTAAACATCCATACACCTGGCTTTACCCAATCAGATTTTAGAGCTGCAATTATCCGTTGTATAACTGTGTGTAATTACTGGCACTTTCTAAAGTGTGCGTTTGTGACTCATGTTACTAGCTCGTCTGTCTCAGTGTGTCATAGCCTAATAGAGCGTAACTGGCTGTATATTCTCTTATTGGCAAGAAGTATGTTACCAATCAGGACTGAAGAACATGTTTGCAGTATGTGAGTGTGTGTGTATGTTGAGAGAAAGTGTGTGTCTACTTCCATTTGCAAACCAGCAGCTGGTTCGTCTTATTTCCTGCCTTGTCAAAAAAGTTAATGAGCAGATTTAATCAAAACGGGCAGTCGTTTTTTAAGCGCAAATACACCTTTTATGTGAAATCTAATATAATCCAATGACGCTAACAATGCCAACGTCATGGGTTCGATTCCCAGGGAATGAATGGATGAATATAAGAAATATACACATTATATGCAAACACAATGCTTTAGATTAAAGAGTGTAATGTAAATAATTTCACAATGCAGTACAAACAGTTCAGAACTTGACAATTCCCAAACACCAGCATGATTGAAAATATGACACTGAATTTATTCAACAGCAGTGATGGGAATAACGGCGTTATAAATAAACGGCATTACTTTTTTCAGTAACGAGTAATCAAACTAATTACAGTTTCCCCCGTTACAATGTTGTTATCGTTACTGACAATAAAAAGCAGCATTATATAATAATATAACGCATTGCGTTCTTCTTCTGAGGTAAATTCTGGCTTATTCCCCTCAGCGCGTCTTTTTCCACAAATGATAAGTAACCAAAATTAACTAGATAAACGTTTTGTTTACGGAGGTCATTTCGGAGGGCGTTTACCATGTCTCACGTGGATGTTTAAAATTTATGAATAAATGACTCAATGACTCACTCGTTAAGACTACTACTGGCGGTTTAATTAAAGGGAAACCTTGGGTATTAAGACTTGTATGGCTTAATATAACATAAATGATGTCTTTTACTGAAATATGCAGTAGAAAACCTGTGACAGAATTATGTTATTTCATTTCGTCACATCATTTAAAGGTGCCATAGAATGGAAAACTGTGTTTACCTTGGCATAGTTAAATAATAACAGTTCAGTACATGGACATGACATACCTCAAAGTCTCAAACACCATTGTTTCCTCCTTCTTATATAAATCTAGTGTTTGCAAAAGACCACCGAAAAATAGGTCAATCCCAACATAACACCAACTATTACGCAATAGCCCCGGGATCGTTAATAGTTACGCCTCCAACATTTGCATCGCCCAATCATCAGTAACGTCAGTACATCAGTAAAATAAGGCGAGCCACTGAAGGGACACGGTTAGCTTAATGCTAGCGCTAGCCTGTTACATTGCAGTACATAGGATTTCACTTACCACATAAACAGAGAGATGACTGCGCTGATGATGGTGAATGACGGAGAAATGACTGCGCTGATTATGGCGAATGATTTACAGATGCCGAGTATCACTGTCAATCAGCTCAACTTGTGTGGTAAGTAAGCACTCCCTCTGCATTATAACTTTACACAGAGCACATGCGATCACAGTAATGAGACTAAAATGTCGGCGATTCAAAACGGCAGATTCAACAAACCGCATATTAAAAGTGGCTAGAGCTCCGTAATTAAATATATGTTTTTATCCATGTGCGAGCTATAGAGATGAGCAGCTCTGTGAATCAGCCAATCAGACCAGAGCTCATTAATATTCATGAAGCTTCCAAATAAGGCAATAACAGAGCATTTCATTCTAGGGACAAATCCTAGGGTTGTAAATGGACCTGTAAAACCATTTCTGGAGATTTTTTGCCCTTTCCTATGCCATATACCTTCTATGTAGATATCAGAGAACAATTTAAAATATTGTATAAATGCATTCTATGGCACCTTTAAACATATTTTGGACTATGGGGGTACCATTATTTTGATGATGTAAAATGGTTGCACTCTATGAGCTACTGGCGCTACCTGCTATTTCTACCACAACACAACTCTGAAAATAAAATACTGATATGATGCCACATTTTGCAGTGTTTGGTTGTAGGGTTGTCACGATACCATAAAAATGACTTACGATACTATACCAGCTAAAGTATCACGATACCAAGTAGTATCACGATACCATGCAGTATTCTGTTAATTTAAAATTCAAATCTAAAAAATGAATAAAAAAATTCATAAATAAAAAGATGTAAATGAAAACAGGCAAGATTTTTCTCTGAATACTTCACTAATGTGAATAAATGACTGGCTATTGTTATCCATGAAATCATGTCAACAAAAGTCATCTGAGCACTGCACAGAAGCTTCATAGAGTGACATTTAGATGTGGTATTTATGCATTTAGACTGTACTTATAATTGCATAAATAATGTTATAAGATAAATGTTTTAAATACAAAACTCTGAATATAGAAATATGTTGGAAAAGAATGGAACATGACGGGAAACTTAAAACCGCCAGCAGATGGCAGCAGTGTTCATGATTGAATCACTGAGTTGTTCAAACGATTCTTTCAAAACGGCTGAATCATTCAGGGGTGAATCAAATGACTCGTTTTTATGAATGGCTTAGTGAATCAGTGATTCGCCCAAACTAACGCGAATTCAGATTCGAACACAGAAACGAAACTAAAACATCTTGCTCCTGTCTTATTGCTGAACTGTCACAAGCATTTTTGCTGCCATATCTTAAAATTTCCAAGTTAGCAGCTTGTATATTAAAACGTATTAATTTATAATGTTAAAAATACATTTATATAAAATGATTGATAAGAACCAAGTGCAAAACTACTATGTTAATGAATGGAATTGCATTCGTGATCGCAAAGATGCTTCCAGAAACGAATTATTACACATGTTCTAAAAGTGGGCAAATGAATAAAAATACGAAAATTCTGTCTAGTAAAATATTTTGATGTTTAATAATTGATTCTTGGGCTGATATTTTTTAAATAACATTAGACAGTCGTCTGAATCAGACCCTCTCTTCTGAAACTGCAGCGTGAACAAGGACGTGCGCATGCAGCTTCTCATTTCAAACTGAACTGAAGCATGGTGAAACACTGAATAGCATATAAAGCCTATACACCGCTTGTACTACACAAAGCACAGCAGAAAGACATTTTGGCAGTCAACTTGTAATGTTTCTGCTGGCGTGCATGAACGTTTTAAACAGTGTTCCTGCCGTGCATACAACATATCTTATGGTGCTACCGTTTGGACGATACTACCGTTTCAAAAATGCAATGGCACCGCGGGTATTTGTAAGCTTTAGTATCGCGATACTACCGTAGTACCGGTATACCGTGCAACCCTATTTGGTTGTAATTTTCAGTCAAAGGGCAACCAGAGAAGTGATATAAGTCTTCACTGCTTTCCTAGCGATAAAAAGAGAAAAAAATGGGAAGATGCTTGTGAATGAATAAAACTTCCTAAAGACCTGCTGCCTTTGGGGCTTTTACTAGACCACAGCTAGTAAAAGAGCTTACAAACGACAGAGACAAGAAATGCTAGATGCCATCCTGGATGGATGCCATCGCTTGTCATGATGTCGCAGCCACCGAAGGAGTTTCTCAGTGCTGATTTCACTCGATATCGTGGGACGTTTACACATTTGGTTTAAGCCTATACTTATATTCATCGCCAACCATCGCCACCTAGTCGTCATTAGTATTTTATTTTCCAAGTTGTGTTGCGGTAAAAATAGCAACAGGTAACAGCAGTAGCTCACTGAGTGCAACCATTTGATGGCACTGAAATAATGGCGCCCCATAGTCCAAAATATGTATAAAACCATGTGAATTGTTTAAATAACGTAAAGCGTTAATGGGTTTTCTACAGCAGTCTCAGTAAGAGATGTCATTTATGTTATATTAAGCCATACAAGAAGAAAAGGTATGTTTAGGAAATATTTGTCTTTTGCAATAGCAAAAAGTGATCTGGAAATCCATCTCACAACATGCTAATATAAGTAAGAGCTGACAGAACACTGATGAGAATATTGCTCAGACTAGATTACATTTACACCAAGTAACATTTTTACTTGGAAAAGTTAATGACCGATTTACTTGTACAAAGCAGAAGCACATGTCAAGGCTTAAAGTCAAGCCTGAACACATTTTTTTCAGAACTACATTGGGAATGAAATCAGCTCTTTTGTGACATACGATTTGGCTTAAGTGTGCTCAGATAAAACTGAGTGTGAAAACTCATTACTAATCAATCAAAATACTTGCCATTTTTGTCAGTGTTGGAGTAGTTACAAGGTTTGCCACCTTTGTAGGGCAGTACAGATTGTTCTTTGTCTACAAAATGAACTATTTACTAAGTTACTGCATAACACTGCTACACCCAAAGCCTATCAACTGATTTTCACAGCAGTTTTTTGTATGACTAATGCTAATGCTAGCAACCACGCTAATGGCTTCCTGCAAACGTGCACATGTGTGGACAAACACAGCTAAACTACATCCTGCCATCTAATTAAAGAAAATTAAAGAGGACTTTTCACTACCAACACAAGTGCCCCAAAAGTGAGTCTCTGTGTTTTGGCTCAAAATGAATGAAAATGACATCTTGCTTTTGTCAGGTCATTACTGAGGGTGACTACCCCAAACCGCTAACCGACTGCAGTCATCCTACTGTTGCAGGATGTAGGGAGGATCAGGACACATAGTACTGGGACACGGCCAGCCGAACAGATCTTCAAATAGCTCTTTGACCCTGATCTACCCCGCCTGATGCTCTGGTCGGGCACATGAACCGTCAGCTAACTGAAGCCAGACCCAAGAAAAAAGCTGAAAACCAGACAGATCTACTGCATAATTTAATACAGAGAGAGACTGAGCGATATCACTGGCAAAAACACAAACCGGTTAATTGGAGCCAGAGACTATAGAGCTATAGATAGTAATGAGTAAGAAACCGTTTAGAAAGCAAGTGTGTGTGGTGGTTGGGTGTCGCGTAAGGTCTTGGGTTGCTGAAAGAGGCTTGCTTGATAATACAGCATTACATGACACATATAGTACATGACTACATTTTCACGTAGTTAAACTAAACTTTTGCCATGTAAAAATCTGGCTCTTTTACAGAAGCTTTCTCTGTCTCAGAGTAAAAGAAATGGTCACTGTGAGGTGAAGCTAAACAAGTATGAAAGTAAAATATATATATAATGTCAAAATTTAAAGCCACACTGCCAAATATAGTGACATTTATGTGATATAAAGTCAGATTGTGGGAAGTCATATTAAACTTTATGAATATGGATTTTACTGTCACAAGTGTGAGATAGAAAGTCATAATTGTTTGATATAAAGTTACAATTGTGAGATAAGAAGTAATATTGTAAATTGTAAAGCTGTAATGGATATATAATCGCAGCTGTAAGATATGAAGTCATATTGTGAGTAATAGCTGTAATTATGAGATATAGTTGCAGTTGTATGAGATATGAGATATGAAGTTGCAAATGTGAGATTTAATGTTGCAAATGTAAGATATAAAGTCATATTGCAAGGTATTAAGTAACAATTGTGAGCTATTTGTAAGATATAGTCTCAATTTTAGGATATTATGTCATATTACGAGTAATAAAGTTGCACTTGTAAGATATAGTCATGTGATGAGTTATAATGTTGAAATTGTGAGACATGAAGTCAAATTGTGAGTAATAAAGCTGCAACTGTAAGTCACATTTTTGAAATATAAAGTCATATTGTAAGGTATGAAGTTACAACTGTGAGATAAGAAGTAATATTCTAAATTATAAAACTGTAATGGAAATAATCGCAATTGTGAAATATTAGGCCATATTGTGAGTTATAGCTGTAATTATGAGATATAGGTGCAGTTGTGAGATATAAAGTCATGTTGTGAAATGTAATGTTGCAAATGTAAGATATGAAGTCACATTTTGAGGTAACAAGTCACATTCATGAGCTATTAAGTCATACTATAAGTAATAAAGATGCAATTGTGAGACATGAATGATATAAAGTTGCACATATGATATAAAATTATACAGTGAGTTATAATGTTGCAATTGTGAGATATAAAGTCATATTGTGAGCTATGAAGTTATATTTGAGATAAATATTGCAAATTATAAAACTGTAATTGAGATATAATCACAACTGTGAGATATGAAGTCATATTGTGAGTTATAATGTTAAAAAAGCTGCAGTTGTTAAATATGAAGTTGCAGTTATGAGATAATATTGAGAGGTATTAAAGTGTGAGCTATTTGTGAGATGTAGTTGTTACAAACGGGATGACTGAGAGTGGAGATCCAAATGCAAGGCTTTATTAGACGAGGTCAGAACAGACAGGGTCGATCACCAGCAAACATCAACAGCAAAGATAATCCAATAGCGTAATCCAAAGAACAAGCGTGGGTCAAAATCCAGGTGAGCAGTCCAAAGGAAACAGGGAAATGAAAACCAGAAACTAGAAAACTACGACTAAGACTAGGGATAAACTGACTATGACTATGACTAGGAAAACAGGGAAAACAAACAGGGAAAAATGCTCAGTAATGTCCACAAATGTAAATCAATACTTCGCAATGAGTGTGTGTGTGAAGCTGGCTTTTATGGTAGACAAACAGGAAGTAACCATAGAGGCAGCAGAGGGAGCAGCAACAGTCAGTGGGGGTAAGGGCTCCCTCTGCTGGCCTGGCGTAACATAGCCCCCCCCCAAGGAGCGGCTTCCAGACGCTCCAAAAAACAACAGGAGGAAACAGTCCAGGGGAGCGGTGGGGGGGCCAGGAGACTGAGGCAGAACAGGTGGGGCAAAGGCCCTCCAGAGCAGGGCAGGAGATTCAGGAGCCCTCCAGGGCAGGGCTGGAGGCAGAGCAGTCCTTTGAGGTGGAGCAAGAGTCTTAGGAGCCCTCCAGGGCGGAGCAGGAGGCTTAGCGACCCTCTGGGGCAGAGCAGGAAGCGTAGAAGCCCTCCGGGGCGAAGCCGAAGGCGGAGCAAGGGGTTTAGGAGCCCTCCAGGGCGGAGCAGGAGGCGGAGCGGCCCTCCAGGGCAGAGCAGGAGGCGCAGGAGCCCTCCAGGGCGGAGCAGGAGGCGCAGGAACCCTCCAGGGCGGAGCAGGAGGCGCAGGAGCCCTCCAGGGCGGACCAGGAGGCGCAGGAGCCCTCCAGGGCGGAGCAGGAGGCGCAGGAGCCCTCCAGGGCGGAGCAGGAGGCGCAGGAGCCCTCCAGGGCGGAACAGGAGGCGCAGGAGCCCTCCAGGGCGGAACAGGAGGCGCAGGAGTCCTCCAGGGCGGAACAGGAGGCGTAGAAGCCCTCCAGGGCGGAACAGGAGGCGCAGGGGCCCTCCAGGGCGGAACAGGAGGCGTAGAAGCCCTCCAGGGCGGAACAGGTGGCCGCATCATGGACTGGGACCTGGGGAGAACAGGGATAGAGGAGGCAGACAGAGCAAGGAGAGAAGTAGAGAGTTCATGGGAGAACGTGGCCTCCATAGCCGTGACCAGGCAGACGAGAACTTCAGGACCGACTTTCGGGGCAGTTCCTGGGCAGACAGAGACTTCTGGAACGGCCCCAAACGCCAAGACAGAGATGACAGGGAACCTAGGCGGTGCAGGCAGAGCAGGGAGTCTTGGCGGGGCAGACAGAGCAAGGAACCTTGGCGGAGCAGACAGGGCAGGGAATTTTGGCGGCGCTGGCAGAGCAGGGAGCACTGGCGATGCGGGCAGAGCGTGAAGCCTTGGCTGAGCGGGCAGAGCGTGAAGCCTTGGCGGAGCGGGCAGAGCGTGAAGCCTTGGCGGAGCGGGCAGAGCGTGAAGCCTTGGCGGAGCGGGCAGAGCGTGAAGCCTTGGCGGTGCTGGCAGAGCGTGAAGCCTTGGCGGAGCGGGCAGGGCGTGAAGCCTTGGCGGAGCGGGCAGAGCGAGAAGCCTTGGCGGTGCTGGCAGAGCGTGAAGCCTTGGCTGAGCGGGCAGAGCGTGAAGTTCCGCTATGGACGCCACCTCCGAAGGAGGTATAGGCGCAGCGGACATGCGTGCAGAAGAGCTCTCCAGAACAAACTTGTGGGCAGACTCATGGGCAGAAGAGGCCACTGGGGCACAGTGTGCAGCCCACACACTCAAAATGGCGATAGCCATAACAGGTAGCACAGTTGGCGGAGGAATGCCCTCCGGGTCATTTGGCGTGGGGCTTGGGAGCGTTGGCTCTGTGGGACTTGGGAGCGTTGGCTCTGCATGGCTTGGCAGCGTTGGCTCTGCATGGCTTGGGAGCGTTGGCTCTGCATGGCTTGGGAGCATTGGCTCTGCATGGCTTGGGAGCGTTGGCTCTGCATGGCTTGGGAGCGTTGGCTCTGCATGGCTTGGGAGCGTTGGCTCTGCATGGCTTAGGTGCGTTGGCTCTGCATGGCTTGGGAGCGTTGGCTCTGTATGGCTTGGGAGCGTTGGCTCTGTCTGGCTTGAGAGTGAAGGCTCTGGATGCTCAGGGGAGATGTGACTTGGCAGTGAAGGAGTAGCTATGACCTGACTCTTCATGACAGGAGCAGCAGTGACTTGATTTGGCGTGAGAGGGACAGCTGTGGCTTGGCTTGGCTCGGAGGGAACAGCTGCTTGACTTGGCCTGACAGGAACAGCAGCTGTATCTTGACTTGTCCTGGCAGGAACAGTGACTGTGACGTGACTCGACTCGGCAGGGACAGCAGCTGTAACTTGATTTGGCGTGACAGGGACAGCTGTGGTTTGGCCTGGCTCGGAGGGAACAGCTGCTTGACTTGGCTCTGAAGAAGCGACTGCTGCGACATGATTTGGCCTGACAGGAACAGCAGCTGTATCTTGACTTGTCCTGGCAGGGACAGTGATTGTGACGTGACTTGACTTGGTAGGAACGGCAGCTGGTGCAGGTTCGAGAGAAGCAGATATGACGTTCACAGGCAATGGCTTGGTTGACGTGGCGTGAGCAGACGCTGGCTTGGTTGACGTGGCGCTAGCAGATGCTGGCTCGGCTGACAGTAAGGGACCAGCTGAACGAGCCGACCGCAGTGGTGGGTCCTCCAAGCTAGACATTAGTCTCTGATACGTCCTGGAAGGGTGTGAGTCTGGCGCTGTAGCCACCCTGTTAATAACAGACTCAGGTATGGCGGCCATCTTGCGTACAGGTTCAGGCGTGGCGGCCATTTTGTGTGCAAGCACGGGCGTGGCGGTCATCTTGGGTGCAGGCTCTGGCGTGGCGGCCATCTTTGCAGCAGGCTCTGGCGTGGCGGCCATCTTTGCAGCAGGCTCTGGTGTGGCGGCCATCTTTGCAGCAGGCTCTGGCGTGGCGGCCATCTTTGCAGCAGGCTCTGGCGTGGCGGCCATCTTAGCAGCAGGCTCTGGCGTGGCGGGCATCTTCGCAGCAGGCTCTGGCGTGGTGGCCATTCTGACCGGGAACTCAGGAACGGGAGCCATCTTATGAACGTGCTTTGGAACGGCGGCCATCTTGTGAGCAGGGTCTGGAAGAGCGGCCATTTTGCGAACAGGATCAGGAAGGGCGGCCATCTTGGGTGCAGACTCAGGAAAGGCGGCCATCTTATGAGCTGACTCGGGAAGGACAGCCATCTTGGAAACAGGCTTTGGGACAGCGGCCATCTTGTGAACTGGCTTGGGGGTGGCAGCCATCTTGTGAACCGGCTTGGGAATGGCGGCCATCTTGTGATCGGGTCTTGGGGTGGCAGCCATCTTGTGAGATAAGTCAGACGTGGTAGATTTCTTGTGAGCTGGGTCCAATCGGGTGACCATCTTGAATGCGGACTCAGGAAGGATGGTCATTCCGAAAGCTGATTCGGGAAAGGCGGCCATTTTGTGAACGGGCTCCTGAAAGGCAGACATCTTGTGCTTGGGCTCGAAGCTAGCAGACCTCTTGTGCTGTGGCTCGAAGCTAGCAGACATCTTGTGCTGTGGCTCGAAGCTAGCTGACATCTTGTGCTGTGGCTCGAAGCTAGCAGACATCTTGCGCTGTGGCTTTGGGCTAGCAGACATCTTGTGCTGTGGTTCTGAGCTAACAGACATCCTGTGCTGAGGCCCTTCTAGTACTCCCACAGTGAACGGAGATCCACAATGCGACAACACAAAGTCAATAAACTGTGCGAGGGTCCAACTAGGGTCCTCATCGGGTAAATTGTAACCGATATCTGTGTCCAACCCACTCCAAAAACACTCCTTCATTAAGGTCTCATCGTAAGGTGCCAGATAACAATAAGCAATGAAATCCCTCACATAATGCTCGATGGGACGGCCATTTTGAAAGATGGAGCAGAGCAGACTTACGGGGTTGGACAAACTTCCTGTTGAATCCATTCTTGATGGTTGTTCTGCTGGTGGTGAATAAAGCCGCTGGATCCGGGTGTGGCGAAGTATTCTGTTACAAACGGGATGACTGAGAGTGGAGATCCAAATGCAAGGCTTTATTAGACGAGGTCAGAACAGACAGGGTCGATCACCAGCAAACATCAACAGCAAAGATAATCCAATAGCGTAATCCAAAGAACAAGCGTGGGTCAAAATCCAGGTGAGCAGTCCAAAGGAAACAGGGAAATGAAAACCAGAAACTAGAAAACTACGACTAAGACTAGGGATAAACTGACTATGACTATGACTAGGAAAACAGGGAAAACAAACAGGGAAAAATGCTCAGTAATGTCCACAAATGTAAATCAATACTTCGCAATGAGTGTGTGTGTGAAGCTGGCTTTTATGGTAGACAAACAGGAAGTAACCATAGAGGCAGCAGAGGGAGCAGCAACAGTCAGTGGGGGTAAGGGCTCCCTCTGCTGGCCTGGCGTAACAGTAGTCTTAATTGTAGGAAATTTAAGTCATACTATAAGTAATAAACCTGCAATTGTGAGACATGAGTGATATAAAGTTGCAATTGTACGTCCTATGGTGAGTTATAATGTTGCAGTTGTGAGATATGAAGTCATGTTGTGAGTTATAATGCCGCAACTGTGAAATTTTAAGTTGCTGTTGTAACATTTGCCCCCCGGTTTCACAGACAAGGCTTAAGCCTAGTCCTAGACTAAAATGTATGTCTAAGCTGTTTCAACTAATACAAAATTGCACTGATTGATCTTCAAATATATCAGTGCCTTTGTTTTGTCTCAAGATGCACACCAGTAATGTTTTTTTTCTAAGCATGTTTATAAAAAATACTTAAATGTCCTAATTGATTTATGGCCTAATCCTGGCTTAATTTAAGCCCTGTCTGTGAAACCGGGCCATGAAGTTCCAATTGTGAGATGTATTGTTGCAAATGTAAGATATAAAGATATTAGGTCACAGTTGTGAGATATGAAGTAATATTGTAAATTATAAAGCTGTAATTGAGATATAATTGCAACTGTTAGACAAAGTCATATTGTGAGTTATAACTGTAATTATGAGCTGCAGTTGTGAGATATGAAGTCATGTTGTGAGTTATAATGTTGAAATTGTGCAATAAAAGTTGCAGAGATATGAAGTTGCAACTGTAAAATATAATGTTGCAAATGTAAGATATGTAGTCATATTGTGAGCTATTTGTCTCAATTGTAGGATATTAAGTCATACTACGAGTAATAAAGCTGCAGTTGTGAGACATGAGTGATATCGAGTTGCACTTGTGAGATATAAAGTTGCAGTGTGAGTTATAAAGCTGCAATTGTGAGACATGAGTGATATAGAGTTGTACTTGTAAGATATAGTAATACATTGAGTTATAATGTTGCAATTGTGAGATATAAAGTCACATTTCTGAGATATGAAGTCATAATTTTGAGATATGAAATTACAGTTGTGAGATAAGAAGTAATACTGTGAATTACAATACTGTAAATGAGATCAAATCACAACTGTGAGATATTAAATAATGTTGGGTGTTATAATATCACAATTATGTGATATAAAGTTGCAATTGTGAATTGAAATATAGCAAATGTAAGATATGAAGTCATTTTGTTAAGGTGTTAAATAGCAACTCTGAGCTATTTGTGAGATATAGTCTCAATTGTAGCATATTAAGACATACTACAAATAATAAAGCTGCAATTGTGAGAAATGAGAGATATAAAGTTGCATGTGTAAGAGACAAAATTATACTTTGAATTATAATGTTGCAATTGTGACATGAAGTCATATTGTGAGTTATAACTAGTTATGGAATATAGTTGCAGTTGAGGTATGAAGTCATATTGAGAATTATCATTTTGCAATTGTGCGATGTAAAGTTGTGATATGTATGAAGTTGCAACTGTGAGATGTAATGTAGCAAATGTACGATAAGTAGTTATATTATGAGCTATTTGTGAGATATAGTCTCAATTGTGGGATATTAAGTCATACTAGGAGTAATAAAGCTGCAATTGTGAGACATGAGTAATATAAAGTTGCACTTGTAAGATATAGTAATACAGTGAGTTATAATGTTGCAATTGTGAGAGATGAAGATGCAATAGTAAGATACAAAGTCACATAGTGAGTTATAAAGCTGCAACTGTGAGATATAAAGTCGCATTTTTTAGATGAAGTCATAACTGTGAACTATGAAGTTACAATTGTGGGATAAGAAGTAATATTGTGAATTATAAAACTTATTGAGATTTAATCGCAACTGTGAAATATGAAGACATATTGTGAGTTATAATGTCTCAATTGTGAAATATAAACAAGTAAATTACTCTTGTTTTAAGAATATTTTACTTATCCCACTAGCAGATCATTTTACTTATTACCAGGGGGAAAAAAACTAAATTAAGTGCATTTTGCTTAAAACAAGATTAATTATCTTATGTCATTTTGCTTATCTAGTAAATGCATCTTAATTTAAGCATTTTTAGCTATTTTGACTAGAAACAAGATAAAAATACTAAGTAAGATTAATATAAAGGTGCACTTGTAAGATATGAAGTCATACAGTGAGTTATAATGTTGCAATTGTGAGATATAAAGTCACATCATGAGTATTACAACTCACATTTTTGAGATATAAAGTCATATTGTAAGTTATAATGTCACAACTGTGAGATATTAATCAGCAGTTGTGAGATATGGAAGTCATACTGTGAGTTATTAGGTTGCAATTATGATTTAAAGTTACAATTGTGAGATATAAAGTTGCATTTGTAAGATATCTGCCAGAATTTTGAGAAACAAAAAAAGTTGTGAGATACAGTATTTTGTCATATTGTCAAAATTACAAAAGGCCGAAATTATTTATACCCCTGGCAAATTTTGAGTTACTTTTATTCAACCAGCAAGTTTTTTTTTTGACCGGAAATGACACAGGCTTCTCCCAAGAGATAATAAGATGATGTACAAGAGGCAACATTGTTAAAAAAAAAATATTTCTCAGCTTTTATTTACATATGAACAAAAAGTGGCTTGTCCAAAATTATTCATACCCCTTGCAAACTGTCACAGTCTATGGGAAAATCCAAAGTTTTATACCATTCCAAATAGTCCAAGCTGTTTTAAAGCATCCTAATTACCCTGATTCATTGGGAACAGCTGTTTTAATCAACTCAACAGGTGAAAAACAGAAGCTCTCTACTGTTGGTTTGTGGACAGTCATGGCTAAGAGAAGTCTGCAGAGAAACTTGGCCTTGGGCACCAGTGGACATTTCAGCACGACAACGACCCAAAACACACAGCAAAAGTGGTGAAGAAATGGTTAGCAGACAAAACATTAACATCTTGCAGTGGCCCAGCCAGAGTCCTGACTTAAATCCAATTGAGAATCTGTTGAGGGAGCTAAAGATCAGGGAGATGTCAAGGAGACCCTCCAACCTGAAAGAGTTGGAGCTCATGGCTAAAGATGAATGAGCAAAAATACCAGTGGAGACATGCAAAAAGCTGGTCAGCAATTATAGGATGCGTTTGATTGCTGTAATAGCCAAAAAAAAGGCTTTTCTATTGATTATTGAGATGGATATGAATAATTTTGGACATGACACTTTTTGTTCAAATGTAAATAAAAGATGAGTAATATTTTTTTCCACAATGATGCCTCTTGTACATCGTCTTATTATCTTTTGGGAGAAGTCTGTGTCATTTCCGATCCAAAAAAAGTTTCTGGTTGAATAAAAGTAACTTTAAGCCAGAATTTGAAAAATGAATAATAATGAATGAATAATAATAATGAATAATTGAATAATGAATAATTTTGGGCTTGACTGTATATATAAACTCACAATTGTGAGCTATTAAGTTGCAATTGTTATATATGAAGTTGCAGTTGTAAGATATTAAGTTATACTGAGTTATAAAGCTGCAATCGTGAGAAATAATGTCACAATTGGGAGATTTAAAGTCCCATTTATTTTTTTTTTCTACTGAGGCGGAAACGGACTTCCATAGGATCTTATATAAGGAAACAAACCGTATTGTTCTCAACAGAACAGCAGGCAGGGATTAGCACAAACTGACACCCGCATACGAAAATACACACTGAAAAACACGCTGCGTACACACACGCACACCAGAACTTGAAGCGGCCCGCTCTGTAAACAAACTGAAACAGGCGGTGCTCCCGTTCAGCTAAACAGGAAGTGGAGAAAATGAGCTGTTTATACAGAGCTTGGCTGACTGAGGTCAGAGGTCAACCCCAGAGCGCTTCCTGTTCTGCTGTGTGATGGACAGGGCAGAGTGCAAGAGCAGGTGGACGAAAGAATGAGGGGAAGAGATAAGGACAATACGACAAGAGAAAGATAAAAGCTAGCAAAAGAGGAAAAGAGGACAGGAATCAAGTTAGAGGATGAGAATTATATAAAAAGAACAAGAAAGAGAAAGGAAAAGAAGCATAGTTCACTCAAAAATGAAAATTCTGTCATTAATTACTCACTTACTGATGTTGTTCCAAATCATAAGACCTTTGTTAATCTTCAGATCACAAATTAAGATATTTCTGATGAAATCCCAGAGCTTTCTGACCCTGCATACACAGCAATGCAACTACTACATTTAAGGCCAGGAAGGTAGTAAGGACATTGTTAAATAGTGCATGAAAAATGATTGTGATTGAAATATAAGTAAAGATAGAAAGAAATTAATCTATAAAGTAAGACAAAATGCGGGAGAGAAATGTGACAAAAAGCAGACGCACATCAACTGGTCGTTTTCAGTAGCGGCAGACCTTTCAAACAGCAGACCTCAGTAAAACAGACCACAGTCTAAAGCTCCTTAATTGAATTGTCAAGCTTAAAAACGAAATCAGCAATGACATGAAAGACATACACCATCAGTCATCGGAGCACAGATCCTACTCCGCGTGCTTTATTAATTATTATAGTAATTACTACACCGGGGACAAAAGCATCTTCATGCGTCCCTTCATACATTATGAGAGGCCATGTGAGCCATGTCAAGTGTCATTACGAGTGAAACCGAGAACCAGATGAGTCTGAAATGCACGCTCGAATATATTATATCATAACACTACTAAAATGACCCTATAACGCGAGATTACAGCCCGCTGTTGTGGTATGGCAGCACAATGTGGCACAGTCTGGCAAGGACGAGTGTTTTCCCAGTGACAGCAGTTCCTCCCTCCTCTGTGCCACTCGCTAGAGCGGTTTGGCTCAATTTGTCTCCTCAAACCGCAAGGCCTCTGAGACGAAACAACAGTCCATGTCATTTTGTCCCTCGGACAGCTAAACGGCCTTCACTTCTGCCACTCGTACTTAGGAAAACAACTTATTCTGGGACATTCTGAACACTAGAGCACGTACAAGACGATTTCAGACTGAACTTACAAAAAACAGCAATACCCCTTGAGAAAAACAAGTGCACTTTAACATATTAAAAAAAGAGTTCTTACAGAAATCAGACACTTAAAAGGATACTTCATCCAAAAATGAAAATTACCCCTTGATTTACTCACCCTCAAGCCATCCTAAGTGTATATGACTTTCTTCTTTCAGACGAGTACAATCAGAGTTACATAAAAAAATGTCCTGGCTCTTCCAAGCTTTATAATGGCAGTGAATGGGTGTTGAGATTTTGAAGTCCAATAAAGTGCATTCATCCATCATAAAAAGTACTCCACACGGCTCCAGGGGGTTAATAAAGGCCTTCTAAAGTGAATTGATGGGTTTGTGTAAGAAAAATATCCATATTTAAAACTTTATAAACGAGAAAGTGGCATTCCTGCAGATTAACTTGCGAGAACCAAGTTTTGTTTACAGCAAAGGATAACCAGTTTCCTCTTGGCTTATATCGAAATTCTTCGACATTTTATCTTATATTATATCTTCTAATTTGCAATCACAGTTTTGCTCTCTTCACTGCATTTCCGTATTCACCATCACGTTCGAACGCCACTCTCTTGTGAACATAGGTACGATGGTTAGCGCATACTAGAGATTATGGTTTATAAAGTTTTACATATGGATATTTTTCTTATACAAACTCTCCGATTCCCTTCAGAAGGCCTTTATTAACCCTCTGGAGCCATGTGGAGCACTTTTTATGATGGATTGAATCACTTTATTGTACTTCAAAATCTCAACAGCCATTCACTGCCATTATAAAGCTTGGAAGAGCCAGGATTTTTTTTATTAGAACTCCAATTGTATTTGTCTGAGAAAAGAAAGTCATATACACCTACTTTAGGATAAAGAAACATGAAAAGTAACCTAAGAAACCAACTGAACTAACCAAGATTCCTCCCCACCAGACAATAATTAAAGACATTAGCAGCAAACCCGACATTCGTCATGCCTTTATTAGCTTACGTGAGAGCTCTGCTGAGGTCTTTGCGATTCTCTGCACAGGAGTTGAGTTTAACCGTACTTCAGCGTCATTCTGAGACCGTCTCATAATATGACTTCACTTTCTCTCCTTCTGGAGCTAAACAGAAGAACCGCAGTCTGGATGGGAGTCACACAGTGGGATTTAAATTTAATAATACTGCGCTGAGTTTAGCCAACAAGCTCCCATTAAAGACCTCCACTTTGCCCAGGACGCCTATAGCACATTACTAACTACCACTATAGACCTTAAAGGAGACGTTGTGTTTAATTAAACACAAATGTTCTACTATCTTAAGGTCACAGATTGTATCTAATAAACATGTTTTTGATTTTTTTTTTTTTTGGGGGGGGGGGGGAGATATATTTAGATATATAAGAGTAATTACTAATACATCCATTATTGTGCAAATTGTGTACTTTTGTGGATTTACAGTAGTCTAATATAAGTGTATGTTTCAGTTTTATTTGATGTTTACATGGTTCTCAGTTTAAAGACATGTGGAACTGAGTATTAAAGGCATAGTTCACCCAAAAATGAAATCATATCATCATTTACCCACCCTCAAGTTGTTCATGTCTTTCTTTCTTCAGTCGAAAAGAAATGGTTTTTAAGGAAAGCATTCCAGGAGTTTTCTCTATATACACTCTTAAAAATAATGGTGCTTCACAATGCCATAGAAGAACCTTTTTTGTCTAAATGGTTTCAAAAAGAACCTTTAACATCTGAAAACCGTTTCTGATTCAGAAAAGGTTCTTTGTGGCAAAAGAAGGTTTTTCATATTATAAAAGAGTAAGAAAGAGATGGTTCTTTTAAGAACCTTTGACTGAATGGTTCTTTGTGGAACCAAAAATGGTTCTTCTATCGCTTGAAGAACTTTTTAAAGCACCTTTATTTTTAAGAGTGTAGTGGACTCCAATAGGGATCAATGGTTAAAGGTCCAAATAGCAGTTTCAGTGCAGCTTCAAGGGGCTCTACATGATCCCAGCTGAGGAATAAGGGTTTTATCTAGTGAAACGATTGGTCATTTTCTATTAAAAAAAAAATTAAAATAAAAATGTATATACTTTTAACCACAAATGCTCATCTTGCACTGGCTCTGACTTCACACATTACGTAATTACATTGGAAAGGTCGCGTGTGGTTAGTTATTCGTCTGTGTACTCTGGTTCAAAAAGGCAGGGTAGGCTTCATCTCGTTTTCTCCTCTAACTTCAAAATCATCCAAAATCGTTGTTTTACCTTTTTTGTAAAGGCTGTTTGACTTTCTTTGCATGCTGACTGTATAAACACTGGGTCGGTACTTCCAACCCGATGAGCATTTGTGATCAAAAGTATATACATTTTTATTTTTTATTTAAAAAACAACGATCGATTCACTAGGTAAGAGCCTTATTCTTTGGCTGTGATCATGTAGAGCCCTTTGAAGCTGCATTGAAACTTCAATTTTGGACCTTCATCCCCACTGAAGTCCACTATATGGAGAAAAATCCTGGAATGTTTTCCTCAAAAACCTTAATTTCTTTTCAACTGAAGAAAGAAAGAAAGAAAGATATGAACATATTAGATGACATAGGGGTGAGTAAATTATCAGGAAATTTTGATTCTGGAGTGAACTAATGCTTTAAGGTTTGAAAGGAGGTATTTTGATGCATGTGAATGTGTCAGTTTATCAACTCTTTGGTTACACACATAAGAACAGAATAAAGTAACTCATACAGGTTTGGAACAACATGAGGGTGAGTAAATATTAATTTACTCATTAATTTACTAATTTCTGGTTGAGCTACCCCTTTAATAGTCAGTTCGCACCAAGATTTAGTTTAAAAATTCTGGTTGGTAAACATTTTAATTTGAACGAAAAGCTGTAAATGTATCCGGTCTTTTCCAGAAAGCTCTTATAATCTCTTTTCCATAGCACTGTGAAGAAAACCAGCCAACCAGTAAGATTTACCCCTCTATAGTCACATGCCCAGAGCGGCTACTGTTACATAAAACTACAAATTTGTGGTGCTCACAAACAGATTATATTGCTAAGTGTCAGTGAATAGAAAAAGGAAAAATCCAGAACCGTTTCTCTTATCATTGCACTTTTGTATTTGGTGTTATTTCATAAACTCCACAGTTCAATAGAAAAATCAGAACTGTTTTTTTTTTTTTTTTTAAACATGGAAGTACGATCCATCTTACTTCCTTATCAGAAAATCAAATGCTGAACTTTGTGTTCATGAGAACTGGCCTTTAGTCCGTTAACATTTCACCATTACTCCTTCACATTTGCATAACTCTTTAGAATCCCAAAACGAATAAGTTTTTGTGATATTGTTTTTCCATTAATTATTTTTTTATACAATGATAATAGCTAATACTGATCTTCAAAACCATGCAGTGTACATTAGAATGAATGTGCAAATTATTAAAGATTATGCTGCATCAGAAGAAAAGGGAGAGGTGGGCTGAGGAGGTGAGGACTGATGAAGCGATGCAGACAGATGAGTGCATATAGAGAGAGAGAGTTGAGGGGGATGATAGAGAACCTGCGTCTCTCTTGTCTGACTGAGGGTTTCTAAGCTCAAGTGGGGCCACTAGTCTCTGCACTACACAATGTGTGTGTGTGTGTGTGTGTGTGTGTGTGTGTGTGTCCTATCACAGGCCCCACACTGAAGAGGAGGTTATCAGAAAAAGAAAGTACTCTGTCTCGCAAATGTGGCATGTTGAAATACCCTTAACCTCAAAGAACCTTCTGTCTCCCTCACGTCCTCCTTCTGTAATGCGCTCAGATCAAAACAGGCTTTTTCAGCAACCGTCAAAGACTGTGCACATCGTATAGCAACTTTGTAATCAACAGATACTTTTAGAACTCAGAACCACTTTTAGAACTAAGAACAGAAAATACTCCGTCATTAATTATTAAAACAATAAGAGTGGCTAAAACCCTCTCAACTAGGGCTGCACGATATTGGGAAAAAATTACATTGCAATATATTTTTTTCTTGCGATATATATTGCGATGTGTACAAATTCATTTATGTTCATCAGGTTGTTTTGAACTGCTTAAAAATCAAATAACAATTCAAGAATAATTGGGGTAATTTTGTAAGCATTTTCAAAGAATAAAAAAAGTGAAAGTACAGTATAATCAAAACCCTGAAATAAAATACTTTTTAAAGCTTATTTTGGGTAGTTTCATAAACAGTTTGACTCACCTTATTCACTGTCAATTCAGGCAAATCAAGGCTCTAATATGAAATTAATAATGAATGTTGCTTTTACCCTGATGAAAGGGAAATCAGCTTCTTCCTTTCACGAAAAACATTAAAAGCTTAGCCAAGATGGAGGAACAGCTGATCATAGCTGTTACAGGGATAACATTTTTCAGCAGCAGCGCTACTGCAAGCAATTTTTAGTTTTGGAAATCCATTTATCTTTGTTTATTTATCTTTGCTGAAACTTCCGCGTCTTTAGGAGAGCGGGTCATGGTTGCTTAGCAACGGCAGACGCCACTCTGCCACTCAAGTTACAGAACGCTTTGGAAAGAAGGAGAAAGCGGCGCGCCTAGCGTTTTCCACGCGTTTTTAGGCGCGACATGTGAACGGTCCCTTAAATTTGTAGTGTTTCCGCGAGTTGTAGCAATAACTGCCAGGCACTCCCGACAAAGCACCTGTTTTTGGTCAGCAGCATCCTTTTTGTATCCAAAATACTTCCGACGTTGCGTTTCTTTTTGCGACCAAATCTTCCATTTCGGCGCTTTTCTCCCGTCCCGCGCTCATTTCGCCATGCGCATGCAGAGACTGCATGCATGAAGTAGGTGAAGCAACGTGTGCATTGTAGTTTTAAAAGTACCTTTAAACATGAGTTAATTACTTTATTTTAGACAAATATAGATCCGTGAATAGAAAGTTTAGAAATATAGAAAGTACTTTTTTAAATCAGACACACATAAAAAATTTTTTGCCCTGCATCGTGACTGCCACGATGTGACTATCGCGCATGCGTACATCGCGATGACGATGCTGAAACGATCTGTCGTGCAGCCCTACTCTCAACTGTGGGTTCTTGTGGCTTTTATTAAAAAAAAAAAAAAAAACAGATATGTGATAAATCACACCAATGGTCAATAAATAGCCCCATTTATTGTTAATAACTAGTAAAGTATTCTAATATGTTGTCAAAAGATATTTTATTATAACTGCAAATGTGACTCATTCAGTCTGATTTTAATCAGTTTTATAATCTGAATCTTTCTGATCTCCTCCTGAGGAAGTCTTAAAGGTACAGTAGCAAAAACAGCCAATTTAATTCTAAGGGTGATAAGAAAGGAGGGAAAACAGTGATGAAAAAACATTACTATGTTACAAAGGTGAAGAATGTGGCCCTTACAGCCAAAAAATATCCTGTTTTTGCTCATTTTCTCATTATCTATTGGATATTAAAGTAACTTCTTACTTTCCCGCTTTTCAACTTGCATGAAAGATGCGACTGAGGCGAATATCACGAATCACCCGGCACTACTCAAGTCTTTGCATTGACTTTGTATGTAATCTACTTGTACAAATAAATAAACAGTAAAAGCAGTTTTTGTTAATATTTTGAGTTAGCTTTCATTTTTATACCAGTTTTCATTTTAATTTTAGCTTAATATTTAGCTATTTATGTATAATTAACTATTTATGTTTAATTAATTTGCATTTTTATTTATTAATATTTAGCAACTCCAGTGGTTTAAATTAAACATTTCATTTAGTTGCCAAGGCAACATTTGTCATTTTTGTTACTCCTATTTTAATTTTAGCTTTATTTCAATTAACAACATTTTATTTTTACTTTAAGTTACCAATAGTAACCCTAATTTGTGAACAAAATTGTTACACTGTTACTCTTAACTGATTAACTGAAAAAAGCCGACTTAGCAGAATGATCCATTTATGAATTGGAATTATTATCTAGAATTATTACTAGAAAAAAATACTTTTGCAATTCCATCTGCTCACACTAGTACAGCAAAAATGACTTACACTTACCAGTAATTTAACGATAAACGATATAGTTATAGAAAAAGATATAGTTTTAAAAATCATTCTAAATTTAAAAGAATAGTAGTTCACACTACAAAAGTAACAATAATGGCACAGAGAAATTATACCACTGAAATTATTTTCAAAACCTTTTTTTTTAGCTGATGAACTACAAATCACTGACAGCCAATCAGAACCGATCCTGCTTTAAAGAGCTTAAAGGAGTAGTTCACTTCCAGAACAAAAAATTACAGGTAATTTATTCAGCCCCTTGTCATTCAAGATGTGCATGTCTTTCTTTCTTCAGTTGTAAAGTAATTATGCTTTTTGAGGAAAATGTTTCAGGATTTCCCTCCATATAGTGGACTTCTATGGTGCCCCCAAGTTTGAACTTCCAAAATGCAGTTTAAATGCAGCTTCAAAGGACTCTAAACGATCCCAGCTGATAAAGAAGGGTCTTATCTACCAAAACTATTGGATGTTTAAAAAAAAACCTAAATTTATATACTTTTTAACCTCAAATACTTGTTTTGTCTAGCTCTGTGTGTTAGAAAGAGCAACCTGAGTAATATAAAATGACAGATTTATGAGACATGAACTTCTTTGAAATCAAAATGATTCAAATGTTTTGTTGGAGAATTCAGCTTCTTACAAATCAAGAGGTGAGAAAAGAGAAAGAGGGGAACCAGCCAGGGCTGCGTTTCCCAAAAGCATCGTAAGCTTAAGTTGATCGTAACTCCATTGGTTTCAATGGGTCTACGATGTACTTAAGCTTACGATGCTTTTGGGAAACACAGCCCTGAACAGTGAAAATCCATATATGACAGACAGACAGAGAGAGAGAGGTCCCTTCAGCTGTGCCACTAATGAAGCCTAAGAGCCCAATTACACAGCCTTAACAGCAGGAGCAGCCAAGAGAGAGTGCATGAGTAAGTGTATGTGTGTGTGTATAGACGCTTTTGTCAGTGTGTATGCATACATGCCTCTTTGTGAGTATAAATTTGTTTAGATGAATGTGTTTTTCACTGTGTTTGTGTCTGCTTATTCACGCACATGTCTTTTACTCGCCCTCATTCTTGCGTGTTTGTAAAGTCTGGTAGAGTGTGTGTCAGCGTGAGACTGAGTATGTGTGTGTGTGTGTGTGTGTGTGTGTGTGAACTGAAGCTGGGCTGTTCTGCTCTTTGTTAAAGGGCAGCTATTCTCTTCTCGAGTTTTTCAAGTACCACGGCTGCTGCCTGACAGTTCACTGCCTCCGAAGCTCCAGCCGACCCCCATCCCGCTCCAGCGTCCAGCCCAGATCCCCTCAGCCATGCTGGGGCTTGAGTGCTGCTGGAGGCTGGCTGTCTGGAGAAGCACTTTGCAGCGAAAAGCCACTCAAGAAAGTAGCGATGTGTGCCTAAGAGCCTTGTATCTGTCCTCAATGTGGAAGGTCAAATATGTCTATGGGTACACTATACAAGTGTGTAGCTGCTCAAGTCAGTGTAAACGGTGAACAATTTACGATAATACTCACATTAGGAAAAAAGTATCCAACAACATCCTCTAAAAGCACAACTTTGATACACAACCTATGTCAGGCTGAGATGCACTTTTACATTTACGCAACAAGGTTAAAGGGATAGTTTACTCAAAAATGAAAATTCTGTCATTAATTACTCACTCGTTTCAAACCTGTAAGACCTTCATTCATCTTCGAAACACAAATTAAGATATTTTTGATGAAATCCGAGAGCTTTCTGACTCTATACACAGCAGTGCAACTGACACGTTCAAGGCCCAGAAAGGTAGTAAGGTTATTGATAAAACAGTCCATGTGACATCAGTGGTTCAACCGTAATCTTATAAAGCTATGAGAGTACTGTTTGTACTGTGTGAGAGTTCCACTTCGCACTGATTGGCAGGCTTAAATATTTTATTTCAGTTTGTTAAATCATCGATTTCATCTTTGGTTTAGTTTTAGTATGATAATAACCTTGTC